>NC_057801.1:26894411-27132779 GCF_018294505.1 Triticum aestivum
GCGGCGGCGGCGGTGGCGGCGGCGGCGGCGGCGGTTTAGGGTTTTTAGGCGGAAGCGGACGTAACCTAGCGTGATACCATGTAAGACAATAGGCTTTGGGGGGAACCGGCACAACCCTCTAGGGGTGGCCTATCACATATATATATATATATAATGAGGTGGTATACAACGTTACAATATACACATGTAAATACAGTCTAACACCCATCGGATAGTTGGTTTTCCATGTGATTTCGTATGGGACCCCAACATCAGTCTCACGTGGTGGATGCGCCCGATTGTGCCCGGAACTCCACCATATCTGTTGCAGATTTGGTCTGGATATTAGGGGTGCTGGCTACCTCATGCGTTTGAGGCCGGTTTGGGACGTCAGTGTGTATCCTTTTTTTACCGGTTAGCGACCGGTCTGTCCTCCCCAGCATTTGGACCCAGATTAAGGCGCCCGGCTATAGATGCTTTAACAATATTTGTAAAAAGAAATCGAATGATATTTGTATGCGCCTGGCTCCAATGGTCCATTGATTCCTCATTGAGGTGCCCCTGCATGCGCGTGAATTGTTTGTTTAATAACGTGAAGAGACGAACGCATCAACACATGTTCCATAGGTAATTGCACACTTGTACTCGTCGACAAGGACACGTTATGCGCTCGCCTGTAAAGAAAATCATTCAGGCCGCTCGTGTGTCAATTATCTTGTCAACTCAGACCGATCGGCTCACTATTTATATGCCTGCGCGCTTCACGACCGTTGCACCCGAAGCAAAGAGGCGAAGGGAAAGAGAAGGAAGTATAGTCTGTGCATCGGCCATGGAGAGCTCCTCCTCGTCTCTGTTGCTGAGTTCGTACGCCGGCGACAACAAGAGGGCCAGGGATGCCGACCTCGAAGCGCTCTCGTCCGCGGAGGCTGACGCCGCCAAGAGGATGAGGCCGGAGTACCTGCTGGACCTGCTCGACGACGACACCGACGCCGCGGCGGCCGGCGACCTGGCCTCCGTTATGCGAAGCCTTGAGGAGGAGATATGCGCCGACGACCTGACGCCGCCGCAGCCAGAGCTGGGGTTCCTGCTCGAGGCCTCGGACGACGAGCTCGGCCTGCCACCGGCCGCCAGGGCGTCCTCCTCGTCGGACGACGCCGGAGGCTGGGAGCCGGAGGAGCCCGCCGGCGTGTTCGGAGAGCAGATCTGGGGCTTCGAGGACGAGATTGACGGCACCTACGCTTTCGGCGGCGTCGCCTACTCACCGGAGGCCGCCGTGGCGGCTGCTGCGGCCACAGCCGAGTGGGGTGACGACGGCTTTGACGCCGGCCTGTTCGGCTTCGGCGACGAGTCCTTCGGGCCGTCCGATCTCGCCGTGCTTCGCCAGGAGACCATGCCCGCCGTTTGATCAGTCATCAGTGAATGGATTAGCCTTTTCTTTTTTACCTTTGGCTAACTTTAGCTTTACCCTTTTTAACCTTCGGGGATGTAAAGTTTCTAGATGCAAGAAGGAAGAAAAAACTGTGGGGAAGAAACTTTTTTTTTTTCGGGAAAAACTTTCAATCTATTCATCTTCAATCATGGTAGTACAACGAACACTGGAAATAATAAAAAATTACATCCAGATCCGTAGACCATCTAGCGACGACTACAAGCACTGAAGCGAGCCGAAGGCGCGCCAATGTCATCGCCCCTCCCTCGCCGGAGTCAGGCAAACGTTGTTGTAGTAGACAGTCGGGAAGTCGTCGTGCTAAGGCTCCATAGAACCAACACATCAGAACAGCAACCGCCGCAGATGAAGAGTGTAGATCAAAAGGATCCAACCCGAGGACACACAAACGAACACGAACGATGAATAGATCCGAGCAAATCCACCAAAGACAGATCCGCCGGAGACACACCTCCACACGCCCACCGATGATTCTAAACGAATCACCGGAACGGGGGCTAGGCGGGGAGACCTTTATTCCATCTTCAGGGAGGCGCCGCCGTCTCGCCTTCCTGAGCAGGATACAAACCCTAATAAAGCTTAAAAAAATATCTAAAAACGGAGCCCCCCACCGACAAGGGCTGAGATCCACTCCGTCTCCATGGGCCTAAGGCCGCCGGAGACGGGACGGATCGGCGCCGGCGCCGGCGGGAGGCTGTGGGGAAGAAACCTGAAAAATGTGTTGCTTCGAATGAATGATGTAGAGAGAGCAAAAATCATCTGAAAAAAAACTCTCCCTGGATTCCAGAAGAAGTTGTTTCATATTTATGTTCTTCTTGGAACAAATTCTTTCTTTTTTGCGATTGGAATAAATTCTTTTTTATGAATGAAATGGTAAATAAACCCGCTAAAGTATCTTCTATTTTGGCCAAGAAAAATATGCTAGTACTAATATAATGTGAATGAGTGTATGAGTGGAAAGCAGATGCGGATTGTGGCCGTTGATGGGAATGTTCAAAATGATATGGTGCCTGCACGTTGGACGTTGACATAATAACTTAATGACATGACAAACCTAAATATTAACACTGAGAAAAGAAAAGGATATGTGATTCAACTGCCCACCCAGATGGATTGGAAAATCAGAAGCTTCTAGTGTTTCTCACGTTTCTTTACTTTTATATAAAAGATAGGCTGACAAATCTCCAGCGTTTATTCTTGAATGAGTAAAAAAAGATACATGGATATGTATTAGATGGACCGGATAATTCTGGCGGGAACGGTTGACCTGTAAAATAAGGGCATCTGCCAAGCTGCGCGGGATTTTTTTTCTGCTCGTATCTGTACAGCCCATATAATACAAGCGATCTGCAAGGTGTAACCACTATCATCTCATTCCTCGCAAAAAAAAAAAAACTCTCATCTCATCTCATTCAGCTAAAAGAAAAACAATAAACTCATTCATATTCATATCTGCCGTCTCATTTAAGTAATGTAGACACATCGAATTTGTCACGAAACTCTCGTGGAAACATGTTTGTGTCGTGTCATAGTGTCGGACTGATTGAACTACTCCTACTTCTGAAAAATATTGGGGCATCCAGACAAGAAACCTTGGATCGTATTTCTCGCCGAAGTTAGCTGTTGCTCGACGGCTAATAATCTCGTCAATGGCACTTTAAAAATGGGTTTGCATGACAGCGTGGAATCGCCCCTGCTTGATTTTCTCTTTTTTTTTGTTTTTTTTTTTGCAGGGGGCTCATTTATTTTTTGTATTCGAGCACTGGGCATGACGTGGTGCCTGTCGTCTTCCCTCGCTCGGATCTCTTTCGGAGCTGTCCCTTCCCGTGACAGGTCACCGTCTAATCGTGCAATAATGTCGACGATATTTGGTTGCACTGAAGATCTCATATGAGGTAAAAATCTGGTATTTTGAGATGAGATTTTGCCCTGGAGGGTTCGGCCACTGCAGGGTAAAGTACAAAAGCTGCAATCAAAGCAGCCACGGCAGCATGGAGGAGGAAAAAAGAAAAAAAGAAACCCTCATATGCAGCAGCGTCTGATGGATGGGCAAAATTTCCCTGTGAGAAACAACAGGGAAAGCAGGATCTAGCACTGCTGGCTAGGGAATAAATTAGGCCGGCGAGCTTTGCCTGTGAGCCATGATCTTGTTTCCGGCGAAGGACGGGAAAGGCAGGCAGGCAGGCCGGCGGCGACGTGCGAACGGTTAAAGCGGCGGCAGCACGGGACTGACTCGGTGACGCGGCGCATGTGGACGGTGTTGGCTTCGCTGGTTCTTCGCGCACAACGGCCGCCGCAGCGTGCCGCCGATGCCGATCCGGTCCGCTCCGTTGCCTTTGCCCCCTCCTGCCGTGCACCAAAGGGCGGACCCCGCAACGCCAACCGGGCCGAGAGCCACAGCAATGGCCGCCCCGCCCGCCCGCCTTTCCTCGCTCCCTCGGAGCACAGCGGACACATATACTTTTCTTTTCTTTACGGAAGAACCACCCGTACGTTGTTTGTTTTCTTTGTCAAGTGGCTACATTCGACTTTGCTGCTGCTGGTGGTGATCACGCCCACGCATGATGATGCCATAATCATTCGGCTTCGTACCAGACAGGCCCCAGCGAGCTCCGATCAGTCACCGGCCGGGGCTGTCGGTTCCGTTCGGGAACGGCCGGGCACGTACTACCATCTCGGCCGCTGTGAGGTGGTGGTACAGGTGCAGCTGACTGGTAGTGCTGCTCGTGCCGGCACGGCCTGTGTTGGCAAGGTGGTTGGATCGGATCGGATCGTTCGAGAGGTCGAGGCCGTCACATGCCGTGCGTCCCGTGCGGGCGGCCGACCGTGCCGGAGCCTGCCTGCAAACGCAAGCAACATCGGGGAGCCAATAATGGCCACCCATAGGGGCGGAAGATCTGAATCTGCATCGGTCTGCGCGCGAGATCTCGTCTCGAGAACCACCGGCGGTGGTTCATCAGTGGTTAGTTAATCCGAACTGGGTGCTCCACGCGTGGCGCATGCATGCAACTAGCAGCCAGCGGCCGATCTACGCAGGTCGTGGCACATGGGGTGCGCGATGGTGGTTCGATCCGAACTGAACCACTGATCAGCTGATTGATGCCAACGCACCTTTCATTCAGGCTGGGGCAGGTCGGCAGCCCAGACGTGGGCCAAGCATTGATGCGCTTCATTTTTCCTTCTTGGATTCTGTCCTCTGTTTTAGCAGCCTGAATATCATTTGCTCTGACGAGCTCGCAGGTGGAACGAGTGGTCAGTCACGAGTACGCCAAGTTGAACGTGTTTTTTTTTTGAAATGCACCAATTTGAACATGGTTCCACCCGCATCCACGTGAATAGTGTAGAATCAAAATAAAATATTTGGGCTAAGGCACATCTAGACGTGATACATGTGGTAAGCAATCCAGACAATTTAAAAAAATATAGATGTGTCTTAAGTATTGCACATCTATGTCAGATGTCATTGATTTTACGTGAAGATTTGTGTGGATATTTTTTTTACCTTTTTTTCTTAGATTTGATTGAGTCACTTAGATATGCCCTAGACAAACCCATAAATATTCTACAAAACATAATCAAAAGAAAGTAAATAACTTTTGCTGTGTCAAACGATCTAATAACATGTGTATTTTCAGAAAGAAACGACAACCAATGATATTCTTGGCGAAGGAAACAAAATCAGATCTTACTATTACTCCAAACAGTTTTTTTATGTAGCTTCGTTTTTTCCCTTTTTTTTACCTAGAATAACATCACATGTCATTTCTTTGTGAAATATGACGCCCATGATATTGTGTACCAAATGTACTGCCAAAATGATATGGAAGCAATCGTGTGGTAACTGAAGATACCGCCGGGCCGGCTCTCATAAAGGCCCATCAATGTATTTGCAGGAAAATTGAGGGGTTATTTGTATACCGAGATGTTAGAGAATCGAATCACCTAAACCGTGATTGCTGGTGTAATTACCTAAAGCTTGTTTGAGTTTTCACCCAAATTGTGAGCATGTATAACTAATTTTTGCAAAAGCCCAAAACCCGGGTTTCAAGATTATTTCCATGGTGGACCCTCAGACTGAGGTTTTTGGGTTGTCGACATGTCCCTCAGCAGCTACACAATCACCTTCGGCATCTCGTCCTTCAGTTCCCACATGTTTGTCCCAATGCTGCCCTATCATGCACATTGTCTTCCATTTTTTCAAGCGAATCAATCCAACAGATAGCTAGCTTGGTACGTGTTTATTAATAACGTCTAGGCTTTTGAATTAACTCTGTGATTTGGAAGACATGGCTGCACTGTCTAAACAAAAGTTGGCTAACAATGCGGTACTAAGCAAGCTGATAAATTGTGTTGCGCTGTCGTTATTCTCCATCTTTTTATGCCTTGTTTCCGAAAAGAGAAAGGAGACCGATCGTAATATCTCAAACCCTCGAGCGATTTTTTCATAAAACTATAATTTCGCCCAAGAGAAAGATCACTAGGTCCGGTCTCCCATCTGTTCAATAAGTTCCCTAGATACATTTCGTTTCATGGAAATCCAACTACCCCTCCGTTTCAGTTTACAAGTCCTACGCGTATACCTAGGTTACCAATTTTATCACTCTAATATAAACTATATAACACAAAAATTATACGATTTAAAAAATAAAACATCTGAAATTTATATTCCTATATTTTTTATAATATATGACTTGTATTAGGTTGGTCAAATTGACGATCTAGGGATACGCGCACGCTCTATAAATTGAGAGAGTGGGAGTAGGGAAAGTGGCTCCATTTACTAGGGTACTGACAACTCTATTTCATATAGTGTTTTCCATTCAAGGGTATTTTTGTTTGATTTGACCCAGGGTTTTTGCCGGTTTTCTCCTCTTCACCAACACATACTCATTGAGATTTGAGGAAACCTTACATTCTTTTGTTATTCGTCAGTTCACGGTGGCAGGGAAGCGGATTGGGTTGTGACTATAGTGAACCGCAGAGGTAAAACATTTCTTATATTCTTTCAAGAAATTGTTTGGACCGATGTTGCACATGCTTTCGCTTTTGGCATTTCTCACGTCCTCCGACAACTCCAGTCAGTACACACAGTACCACCCTTTTTCAGATCAACTGACACAGCACTCCTACCTACCCAAGCCTAGAGGACCGTGTTCCACGATCGCTACTACCGCTACACAGTTGTTTACACTTTGGCATGTACGATATACCTACGGCACTGGCTGGCTGTGGCTGGTGTCGTCCCTTCGGCATCCGATGCAGCCTGCAAGTGGGTAGATGCCCGCCGCGGCCCACCGGTGCACGCGTGCCATGGCTGCCTCCGCGCCGCACCGACGGCAGGGAGCACTGGAGCAGCCAGCCGAGCTCCGTCCTCCATCATCATGTAGAGAACGTCCTCCAGCCGGCTCGTGGTAGCCCCGATCCTTTAGAGACTGTACGTGCTGGGCTCTACTCTACACCATGGTGGTTCCAACTGTATTTTCCGGACGTGCATGCAGCAAGACTGTACAGAGCCTGTCTCGTCTTGTGTACTGTAGTTGCGTTGCCTACAGGGACGTACTGTTCTGGAGACGCCGCGCGCGGGCTCTCGATTGTTGCTGCAGGCCTACAGTGCGCTCGCGCCAACTGACGGTGGTAGCTAGGACACGCAGCTCGTATGGTATGCGTGTGTGTGTCGAGTGCTACACTTATGAACAGTTAACGCAGAATCACCCGAGCCGGAAGGAACTACTACTACAACGTTTTTTTTTTTGATCGGACTACTACTCCAACGTTAAAAACACGAAAACGCTCGCTCGATTGTTCCTGTCTTGTCTTTCAGTTTACAGGATGGTTAGCGGTCAGAAAATTGGCTACATTTTGGAAACGGGGCCAGATTTTAAGAGGAAACAGGCAAATGTCTCAAACAAAAAATGAAATACTATTCACAATCAGATCAGGATCTTCATTTAAAACCGCTGTCCAATTTGAAATCAGCCGCTGTTCTGGTCGAGCCCACGCTTAATAATTTCATCCGAAGCGAGTGCTCTCAGCCGCGCCCCGTCGACGCCATTTCGTAGCTAGACGTGTCATGCATGGCCTCCGTGCGTGCGCGCCTGATGTGAGTTTGATTAGTTGCAAGGCGTGATCACAACATTATGATCCATGTCATTGTTGCTTCCAAACTGTTGGCACTGCGCGCGGGCCATGTTCTCAACAGCATCAGCGTCATGCCAGATGCCATGCCCATCTTCTTTCGGGCTCTAGTAAGGTGTAAAGTGCCACGGCACGGCTTTCGTAAGGTGTAAACTTGGTCAAATTTATAAAATTTGACTTTTCAAGAAAATCTATATGCACTACATTATGATTTTTTGTTTGTCATAAATGCATTTTTTTTAAAATTCAGATGGGGAAACCCCCCTCGCCCCTTTGGGAAAATTCAGAAAGTAGGTAACGTTCGTTCAGAACGTTCTTTGTGTGAGGCAACATCGTCTAACCAATACACCACATGGATCTTGACGCTGCGCACCATTTGTACAGCCCCAATCCGAGCCAACCGGTTGCTTACGTCCACATTGCCCAATCCGAGGCGCGACATGGGGTGGATGGTTGTCTTACTAGGTTTGTTTTGGAATCGTGCCTCTGTCCAATCTCTCCAGCTCTTCTCCCTGGTCGCCTCGATGTCTTCGCCCTGCTCCTGATGGTATGTTCTCTGTTGAAATTGCTCGTCGTCAATTGTTAGTGGGTCGATTTGAGAAGCTTGTGGTGCCATTGCTGCATTCACCCAAGGTACATGCCCCCCCCCCCCCCGGCGCGCAAGCATTTACGCTCAATTTGGTGCCGACGTGCTGGTATGAGAGCGCGTGGGTTTGTCGAGGTTCTCCCTGCTGTCCAGTCCCAAACAGAGCACTAGAGGAGCGGGAAACCAATGGAAACACTCACCGTCGACTAGGCTTTTCTTTACCTTTCTTATTCGAACTGTCGACCCGACAATTAATTTTCCCCATTACTAAAGATCATCATTTAACTTGATTTTTTTAGAGAAACGTACTACAAAGTCTCATGATTTTCCATGGACAAGATGGAGAAACAACAAATGACCACATGAAAAGTATTGCATATTGCTTTTTAGAAAGGAGGCGCTTGCCCAGCCTTAATCTGAGGCCCTTACGAGTTCAACAACTCTCACGACAAAAAAGTACGAAAAGAGCGATACATGCCCAAAGGCGAAAACAGAGCAACTCAGCGCTAGCATGATAAAACGAAACACAGTCCATGCTATCGTGGTAGCAAGGGCCGACGCCACGTCGGTAATGTCCCCTATGTCGATCGTCGAAGCTTAGTGCACCTTTCGCACCTTTGAAGCGAGCTCCTACACGCGCCCTCGATCCCGAGCCCTTGCCAGTGGCTTCCACAACTGTGAGAAAGATACCAGTTTGTATAGTAGATCAGCCGGACGCTATGAAATGTCCCTCTATCAACGCTTTGTTTCTCGTGGTCCATAGTGACCAGGCAATAGCTCCAAAGCCTAGCCAGACCATCCGCCTATCCCGTCCAGCAGTGGACGACACCAGTCTATAGAATGCCGAGAATCTGCTCGGATTCCACGAAGATCCCATCACTAACCTAACGACACTCCACACAAATCGGGCCATGATACATCGAGACAGGATATGGTCGCGATCTTCACATTCGCTGCACCAGAATGTATGTTGCTTCAACTATGGTCTTTGGTTCAAACCTCAAAGTAACGTTGTTCTGACCGCTTCTTTCAAAAAAACATGTTTGTCTAAATCAAACATGCATTATTTAGCCACCAGCAAGCACCCGCGACCAAACCAGGGGTGTGAAAGATGATCCCATCGCACAACAAACTCTGGAGTCTGAACCAACAACAACAATGAAATAAACAAATCAAATTAGCTGCTCAATCAAAACTGATCAATGCCATCAACGAAGCCTCCACACACACACGTACAAAAGTTTTATTTATCACGGTCAGTTCAAGGTCACGCCTAGAGCTTGGAAAATAAGAATTCAAAGTAATTGGCCGTGCGGCCATCTCTTTCGCGCATAGAAGTAGCGGTGTTCCTTCCGAGTCCGAATAGACGTGATCGTGCACGTCACACATGGCTAAACATGTGTTGCTTGGTCCATGTATCCATCAGCCTCGTGTGCCTAATTAAGCAGCCATCAAGTAGTACGTGCCTCCACCCTTCACATACTAACCCATCAAATTAGGAAGTTGACACAAGAAATTTAACAAGTTGTAGTAGCTTTAGTTTCATCTTGACAGTGCAACTTCCACGCCGACGGCTTGGTCTCCTCTGCAAACTTGTTAATCATCCGTAGACGCCACCTTGAAAGAGAGGTACTCCTATTGGTTGTGGATATGAGGTCAAGGGCGGTCACATTTGAATGCAGCAAGCAAGTTTTTTTTCTTTTCAAAACGGAGACAAAAGATTTGCCTCATCTATTAAATAAGGAGAGAATAGAGTTTAGAGTTTTACATAACCCCCTACATACAAGCGGCATGAAAATTACTCGCACAAAATTACAGTCCCAAGTTTCTTTGCGCCGGCAGAGACCCATAACTTTACTTCTTCAAGAATGGATCTAAGAAGAACTGGTGGTGGAGCAAATTTTTGACGAAACACTCTAGCACCCCCCTCGTTCCAAACGGTCCACGAGATGAGCATGGTGAGGGAGGTCATGGCATGCCAGTTTGGCTGTCGATTATCAGTTCGTTTGCCCCACCACTCGTTGACGGATTCATCAAGATAACACCCAGAGGTGTTGATGTGAGCTAGCCCAAGCTTCTCGATGATAGATCTCCATAGCCTAAGCGTGTACCGACACTTGAAGAAGAGGTGAGGCTCCGTTTCTTGTTCTCTCTTGCATAGTTGGCAAAGTCCACAGTTAGCCCAACCGCGCCTCTCCAACCGATCGGCGGTCCAAATACGGTCTTGTAGAGCTAACCAAGCAAAGAATTTAACCTTTGGGGGGCCCAAGCCTTTCAAACCATGCAGTCCATGGGCAACAGAGTCAAACCAAGGAACCGAGCCTTATACGCGGTGGCCACCGAGTTGATCCCATCATTCGCGTGCTTCCAAATGATATCATCTTCGGTTTGCCCATCAAGGTGGAAATCATGAACAAGCATCCAAAGAGTGAAGAATTCGCGAATGTGACCAAAGGTGACAACGGTGCTGGGATTGATTTTGAGAATCCAAGCATTTCCTTTAAGAGCCTCCTGCACCTTCCAATTTTTCTCCTTGAGGCCTCGAAGATTAACGGTGCAATATCCTTGGGCTTCCGCCCAAGCAGCCAAGGAGAGTCCCAGAACGGCGTCTTAGCGCCATCATCAACGGTGATAGTTGTAGAGGCGTAGAAAAACTCTAAGTCGTCATCAGTGCAAGGGTTACCAAAACCCACCCAAAACTTGTGGGGCGCCTTCCATTCGTACCAGACATATTTGATCGATGGATGACCTGACCACTACGTGCATCATCTCCTAGACATAATATTCCTCCATTTCTCTTTTCAATCGACAATACAAATTAGCCTTGGAATTGACTATGCTCATCCTTTTATGAAGCTGGAGACATGCCAAGTGCCGGTATATACTTCAGTGCTGGTGCGTTTTTTGCCCTCAATAATTGGAGCCAGTGACGTCGACGTGCTCTGGCTTTGTCAGCTAGCTAGCACCTAGCACTAGTGCTCTAGATTGATCAGGCAAATGAAAGCACGGCGTTGGCACTTGTGGAAGAGAGACAAAGATAGATAGCAGGTGGATTTTTCTGACCGGAACTGATCTGAATTGATCCGAGCAAAAGCAATAAAGCGCATCCAATCATTCGTCCGCGTCTGTAGATAAGTCGAAGAAAAGAGTGCCAGTGCTCCCGAGAAAGTTCTATCTGGTGACAAAACGGGATGGAGCATCAAAACACCCAGAGTAGAAAAGGAGCGGCACAAATTAATGGTCCTATCTTATATGATATAGATGCTGTCCGAGCTTTGAGAATAACTGGTTTTTAATCTAACCCTGGGGACAAATCAAAGTATTAAACTGTGTGTTGTTTCGGTGGATCGGTCATTCAGCGTGTTTTCTGGTTATGAACGGAAAGGTTCTTGATAAAGTGTTGTTAAGATATGCATCGACACTTGCAGCATAATTATCCTGGGTCCTGAAAAGATCTTACTACTAGCTTACATATCTATACTTCACTAGGATTAAAGCGGTAGCATGTGCTTCGATCGAAATGAGTCATCCGGTTTACCGAATAGGGATGGATAATACCTACTTGAATTACGTAGCCTACTGCTGCTAGTGGGTTACTACTACTTGTACTCATACGTCATAGTTCACTAAACACCGAATATTCCGCCTTCAGAACTAACCAAAGCGTACACCTAATTGAGCTGATCTAATGTCTCTCAACATTGTGGGATTGTTGCAGTAAATCGACTGTTCTTTTTCGACGACGTACGTTGGACCTCTACTTTCTGGTCGCCCGGGCAATCATGCATGTCGGACAAAGATAACTTGTTCCAGCCAACAAAACCATCGATCGATCAGTCGACAGGCTAAAGTTGCCGTGTTGATTCGATTTATACCTAAGATAAGATGACCACTAAACTAGCTAGGAGTTAGCTAGGTAGTGTGCTGTGCGGGAGTACGTGTGTACCTATGAGCGTGAGAGAAGCTCGACCAGAGGTCATGGGCGATACTCGCTTGATCCCCTCATGGTATCATTTGGGCCCAGCCCATTCTTTTTCGTGAATACGCAAAACTTACATATCATTGCATTGATAGAAGGAAAGAAGAAAAATACATAAGACAGTACAACCGATAACACGGACGCATATATGAGAAGGCGTGGACATGTGACCCGGAGCAGAGAGATACATGATGCTAAGCCCCCCAAAAGAGAAAAATACTACAACTAAACATTAGCCAGACCCAAGTAGAGGGGAAAGCCGAACTGACAAAGCGTCGAACATCTCTAAATTCAACACTGGAGAGGTCGTGAGCAAGCAAGATGGCGCCTTCACGAAGGGGAGCGATGTCGTGACGCTGCCGCCAACCGATCCCAGAACCAGATCAACGGGTTCCTCCCGGTGCTCGAAGAGGGGCACGGATAGAGGCCATGACAGCGTCTCCAAGAAGGAAAAATGGTTTTACATGCTGGCGCGAACGGCTGCAGAGGCAGACCCCGCAAAGCCGACCGGTAAAAGTGCATCTTCCGCGAATATCCTCTTTTACGGGTCGGCTTTGCGGGGTTTGGTCCGGCGCCGCTCCCCCCCCCCCCGGTCCGCAAAACCTAAATTTGCACCTCAATTTGACACAACATAATGCATTTCTTTGCTTTTTCAACAACATTGGATACATAGGACATCGCGAAATCTTTGCTAGAATAGCAAGACCAAAGAAACCAAGAACCATGATTATGCATTTTAGAAGATTTCCATCTTCCATAACTGCTCTCACTAGTTGAAGCAATATCTTCTCCATGCACTCATTGTTGATCCACGGATTCTTGATCTTGCATTCTTCATTCTTCTTCTTTGGTTCTAAAGAAGTAGACGCTGCTTCCCCTCTAGTTGCACATGCAGCCGTTTCATTGCCTTCGATTGTACTAAGGAATGCACGAATGTCTATTAAATTTCTTTCTATCAATAAATCAATGTATTCGCCTTCCCAAAACCAAAATGAGCATCCATCTACCTACACGCATTATGATGTTTGAAATGAGCTAACACAATTGAACCAAAGAATGAGCTATCAAAATGAGCCGAATGAAAACATCACGTACCATGTCGTTTTCGCATTTAAAGAACACCCATCCGGGGTGCTTTGGCGTGCCCGAAGTTAGCCGTAGCACTGTCCGCGTGCAGTCGTCGCACTGTATGAGCGGCATCGGCGAGCCACAGGGACTCTGCATGAGCGCCGAGCCCGGCGGACGGCCGACCAAATCCATGCCCGCAAACCGTCAGCGATGGCGAGAGGACGAACCCGCACCTGCATGCGGCGATGCGACTTTGCCGGGTCTGTGCGAGATGCTCCCCGACCATTCCATCGCTTCGCGCAGCCACCGGCGGCCGGAAAAGCCAAATCCGGCCGCCCGCGATGAAGGGCCGCAGATCCGCAACTTCCCGGCCCGCCGATGCAGGAGGGGGGGAGGGCAACCTCGTGCATGTGGCGGCCTTTCGGCGTGCTCCCGCCGGCTACTTTCGCCGGAATCTTGGGCGGCGGCCCGGCGGCCCGGCGAGGGGGAGAGGGGAGGTGGTTGGTGGGGAAAAGCGTGTGCTGAAATGTCCTCCCCACCAACCGCTCCCGCTATATGCAGGACACCTACGGGCCGGGGGGTGGGGGAACCCGCGTATTCGCGGGTTGGGGTCAAGTTTTTGCCACGGCCCTCAAAATGTTTTGCGGGTCGGCCGCGTTTGCGGGGCCTGTTCGGGCGAGATTTTCCACACCGACCCACATTTTGGCGGTTATTTTGCGGGTCAGGCCTTTTTACGGGGTCTGCTAGAGTTGCTCTTAGCCACCGAATTTTCCGCTGTAAGATCCAACCGAAGCGTACACCTAATTGAGCTGATAGTCTCTCAACATTGTGGGATTGTTGCAGTATCGACCGTTCTTTTTCGACGATGTACGTTGGACCTCTACTTTCTGGTTGCCCGGGTAATCATGTCGGACAAATATAACTTAGAGCATTTACAGCCGGACATAATAAATATGACCCTTAAACGCCGACCACTACAAGAAATATGTCAACTAGTGACCTTCTGTCAGTGACCCTGGAAGAATTGGTCATAGATCTATGACCATTTCAGACCAATTGGTCAAAAGCTGTTCGAGGGGCTCCAAACCCTAAACCATTGCGACCATTTTGGTCAGAAAGGTCGTAATTTCCTTACACGAAAAGGTCATAAAGCAAACAGCGCTAGTCCGCTGCCTTATTTCTAGTTGTTAACGACCAATATAGATGGTCATAGCCTTGTAAATTGTGGTGGGTTGCTATGACTAGGCGCCACCTCATCAGTTTTGCCTATGTGTCATGTCCATGTGGCAGTTTTTGCCCTAGGTTGTGAAGCAACCTATATTTCTGTCATTCCCAAAATTCCCAAAAAAATCTCATAAATTCTTTGGGTCATATCTTCGTCAAATATGTAAAAACATTCCTTGCCTAGTTCAAAAATAATTCGAAAATATTCATTTTCCTATTCTGTTCAGAGCAGCACTTTGTGAAGGAAGTACCACTTTGGCATGTCCAAATGGTATCCATTTTCTACAGTGCTTTCCTATGCCCAAATAACCATCCTCCACCAAATGCCAGCTCAATCCATTCATTATTTTGAGCCCAGCTTCAACATTCGTATTTATGTCCAGTGTGGTAGTTTGTAAAGCAAGTACCACCTAGGCTCCTCCTTTTGAGGTGAAAATTTGTGAAGACGGTCTTCTTAGTAACTGATCATCCTCAGCCAAAACTCACGCCCATTAGCCATGTGCATTTCCCGTACCGCAAATCAAACACTTGGCTGCTTATTCATGTTTGAGCATCGATCGGTCTCCTCGTGAGAATCTTATGTTGTGATTTTCTTCCTAGCACCTACCTGGGGAGTGCCCAACCCACTAGACATGCCTAGGCTGCCCAGAACACATGGCAATGCCACGGTCACGCGGTGACCACGCGGCGGGCATGCGAGCTTGCGCGCTCTAGAGTTGGGGCCCTCGGCCACCGTCCAAACCTCGATGTCTCGCCATCAAACCATGTATTTCTGATTAAATAGATACTTATTTACCTAGAAATGATTTTTGGAAAAAATAAAGAGCAAACTATGAGGCAGCTGCAGTTCAAATTTGACCCGCTTCCAACTGAATCGACGGGAATTTGTCTTTTTCACCAGAGGTGGATAAATTTTTTTGACACCCAACCATTTTGTCAATTGTGCATTATATATGGCCTAGTATTTTATAAAATTGATTAGGTCCAATTTTGCAACAATTATTTGGTAGTTCCTTCACAAAAAACCTCCTTTTGGGCACTCAGAAAATGAAAAATGAATTTTCCGTGCAAAGAAAATGAAAAACTTCCTTAGGCAACATTGTTTGGAATTCCAAGATGCACCCTCATGAACAATATGAGATCATTTGAACAAACTATGCCATGAATGTGGCCATAAGATTGATCATTTGACTTGAAAGCCATGAATCTTCACGCATGATAGCTCATTTCTGAGAACACTTTTTTAAAATAATTACCGTATTACAAGTTTATTATTTTTCCTGGAAACTTGGTCACATATAATGACACAATGCGAAGGTTTTCCAATTTTTTGATTTTTTTTGAATTTTTTATGCCCGTTTCAAAATGTGGTCAAAACGGCGGGCTTGACCGTTCCTAGCTAGTGGTTGAATCTTGGAATTTTTTTGGTGTTTCTCTAATTAAATAGGTACTTATGTAACTAGAAATGATTTTTGGAAAAAATAAATAGCCAACTATGAGGCAGCTGCAGTTCAAATTTGACCCGCTTCCAACTGAATCGGCGGAAATTTGTCTTTTTCACGAGAGGTGGATCAAAACTTTTTGCACCCAACCATTTTGTTAATTGTGCATTAAATATGTCCTAATATTTTAGAAAATTGATTTTGTCCAATTTTGCAACAATTATTTGGTAGTTCCTTCACAAAAAAACCTCCTATTGGGCACTCGGAAAATGAAAAATGGTTTTTTCGTCCAAAGAAAATAAAAACTTCCTTAGGCAACATTGTTTTCCGTTCCAATATGCACCCTTGTGCACAATATGAGATCATTTGAACAAACTATGCCATGAATGTGGCCATAAGATTGATCATTTGGCTTGAAAACCATGAATCTTCACACTTGATAGCTCATTTCTGAGAACACTTTTTTAAAATAATTACCATATTACAAGGTTATTATTTTTATTGGAAACTTGGTCACATATAATGACACAATGCGAAGGTTTTCCAATTTTTTGATTTTTTATAAAAATTTTATGCCTGTTTCAAAATGCGGTCAAAACGGTAGGCTTGACCGTTCCTAGCTAGTGGTTGAATCTTCGAAAACTTTTGTTGTTTCTTTGATTAAATAGATACTTATGTACCTATAAATGATTTTTGGAAAAAATAAATAGCAAACTATGAGGCAGCTGCAGTTCAAATTTGACCTGCTTCCAACTAAATCGGCGGCAATTTGTCTTTTTCACCAGAGGTGGATCAAAACTTTTGACACCCAACAATTTTGTCAATTGTGCATTAAATATGTACTAGTATTCTATAAAATTGATTAGGTCCAATTTTGCAAGAATTATTTGGTAGTTTCTTCACAAAAAAACCTCCTTTTGGGCACTCGGAAAATGGAAAATGAATTTTCCGTGCAAAGAAAATGAAAACTCCCTTTGGCAACATTGTTTGGAATTCCAAGATACACCCTTGTGCACAATATGAGATCATTTGAACAAACTATTCCATGAATGTGGCCATAAGATTGATCATTTGACTTGAAAGCCATGAATATTCACACATGATAACTCATTTCTGAAAACATTTTCTTAAAATAATTACCGTATTACAAGTTTATTATTTTTCCTGGTAACTTGGTCACATATAATGATGCAATGTGAAGGTTTTCCAATTTTTTGATTTTTTTGAATTTTTTATGCCCATTTCAGAATGCGGTCAAAACAGCGGGAATGACCGTTCCTAGCCAGTGGTTGAATTATGAGTTTTTTTGGTGTTTCTCTGATTAAATAGATACTTATGTACCTATAAATGATTTTTGAAAAAAATAAAGAGCAAACTACGAGGCAGCCGCAGTTCAAATTTGACCCGCTTCCAGCTGAATCGACGGGAATTTGTCTTTTTCAACAGAGGTGGGTCAAAACTTTTTACACCCAAACATTTGGTCAATTGTGAATTAAATATGGCCTAGTATTTTAGAAAAATGATTTGGTCCAATTGTGCAACAATTATTTGGTAGGTTCTTCACAAAAAAAGTCATTTGGGGTAGTCGAAAAATGATTTTTTTGTGTGCAATGCAAATGAAGACCACAAAATCATCATTGTTTGAAATCCTAAGATACACATATGTGCACAATATTTTTAAACATACAACATGAGGCTAATATGTTGAGTGTTTACCCAAAATAAGAGGTTAAAAAATATAAAAGAGACAAAAGAAAGAAATACAATTACATAAGCTGGATTTTGATTGGTGGAACCATGTATGACACAGATCAATGACATGGTAGACATCCTACCATCCATTGCTAGCAATCCCACGTCCATCCATCCATCCATATAAAGAAAGGAGAAAAAAACCCACCGCACCCACTCCTCGTCCTCGCGAACCCTACCCAACCACTCGTCGCTTCCTCCCCTTCCCATCCCCTCCCCGCCGCCACCTCCCTCCCCATCCCCTCCCCACCGCCACCACAGACCTTGCCTGTCACCGCCGTGCACCAACCTTCCCTCCCCTTCCTTCCCTACCTAAGTCGTCTGCCTCCATCTTCGTGTCTGACCGCACACAAACTCCCTTATCCTTCTCTGTTAGGGTTAGGGTTCGCGGTCGGAGCGGAGCGGAGCGGCGCGGCGCGGCACTGATGGGATCCCGACGAACGGGCGGATTGACGGATGGAGTTGGAGGAGAAGAAGGACCCCGACGTCTTCACCAACCAACACCAAGATCAGCCTTCCGCGAGCGACCACCCAGGATCTGCGGCCACGGCGGTGCCAGTGGCTTGGTCCGCGGTTGGTCCCTTGCTCCCTGTTATTCTCTGCGTGTTTGGTCCGCCATTGATTTCTGGTCGCCCTTAGGCGTTTGCTCCGTGCAGGTGTACACCGAGGGGACCCAAATCGTCATCTGGTGGTTCGAGAAGCCGATCATCTACGACGTCTGCGCAAGACCCAACCCAACCTAGTGGAGAACACCTCCGGAAGCTGGGATTGGTAATGTTCTTCTATTCTTGATTCCTCTTTACCTGATTAGATGCGTGATTTATTACTTACCTGGGAGCCAAATCCATGATTGGGAGGGTCCGATTTTAGTTGGCCTTGTTGATGTTCTTCAAGTCTAGCATCTGAGAGGATCAGACACGTGCAGTGATTAATTTGCTAGCTACATGTGGTTGGGGTCTGGTACAAGTAAAAGGGCTTTGGCATTTGTTCATTGAGCATATCGTGTAAGTGTGGACTGTAACGGGTCGTGCATATAGCAATTTGGATAGGTTTATGGGGTCTGGTACATGCAAAGGGTTGTGGGTTGTGGCATTATCATTTCCGAGCCCTGTAATAGGATCTGACTAAACACCTAGCCCACCTTGCCTGGTATGCTTGTATCTGCTACATGTTGTTTTCATCTTGATAGCTAGCAGCCTAGCAGCATGAAATTTGATTATGAAATCTCTATATGCTGTATAATTAATTGGGTCAATCTCAAATTTGTTGTGAATTGTAAGATGCTTTGAGTAAATGTTTTTTTTTGCCTTCTCGCGTGTAGGTAGTTAGGTGAGATAGCAAGTAGAGGTTCAGTCTGTTGGATTAGGATGGCGAGCTGCTGATTCGGGTTAACCAGGGGCAAACTGTGGCAATATGATTTCTGCCTGACCCTCCATACCGTGGGGAAGCAGAGTCGGCCGCTGGCGGGGGACATGGGCAACGACCAGATCGTCGTCCTCTCCAAGCGAAGGGGACAACTCAACTAGGTCTGCAGCTAACTCAACTTGACCCTGCTGTTGTTATGATTTCTGTAGTAGAAGCATGTTAAGAGACTCGGCTGTATTCATGGAGGTGCTTAAATATGTTCTGCTTAGCCTTAGGGCATGACTAAGGCATGCCATATGTTCTGTTTGAAGTCACTTCCAAATAATCTAACCATATCGGCGGCTTCAGTAATTATATCATTATTGCCTTGTTTTGAGACTTGCACAAAATTACTTGATGGCCAATATTTCAACACAAAATGCTGAATCAGGATGTGAAGGGATTTTATGGGTTTCTGGGGTTCTATTGACTAAATCCTATTATTAGTATACTTTTTTGTTCAACACTTGAATATCCTGCTAGCATGTTCATCCGAAATTACTAGATGGTTTTTGTCTGTGCAAGTGGCTTAGCATAGTAAATTAGTATACTTTTTTGATATCCTGCTAGCAAATGATTATTAGCACAGTTGAGTTCCAGATTTGTTTTAGGGGTGTGTGTAGGGGGGGGGGGTACACTTTTAGGCCTTTTTTGCTCCGATCGTGATTTCTGGATTCTGGCCTTGGGATTTGTCAAATGTTCCAAGTTCAGTTTTCACTAGAAATACTGTTGGTCGTAAGTACAGCAGTGCAAGCTATTCAATAATGGCAAATCTGCTGGTTATTAGCCATCTCTGGTTAACTAGTTATTTGAGGGACAGTAGGGCGATAAATTACTGTAAAATGCTTAAAATGTGAAGCCTGTAACACTTGACAAGCATAATATACTAATATACTGTACATTACTAGTAGAATACTTTTGCTCTCATTACAGTGCAAGCAATTCAATAGCAGGGAACACAATTACTTAACCATCTCTGACTAATCAGCCATTTAAAAAGCATTACTTATTAGGGGAGGGGTGGGTCTATTATTGTGCAACACTTGAATTCTTAGCACTGGCTAAGCATAATATATTTTTACTAATTCGTGTGTTTTCTGCTGTCTTGAGAATATAAAAGAGCTCAAGTGCTTCAGTTGTCATTGTTGTCTGTTGTTTGATTTGTCAAACCCCAAGTTCAATTTTCACTAGGAATACAGTTGCTCTTGTCAGCGTGCAAGCAGTCCACTAATGTGAAATTTGCAAATATTTTACCATCCCTTACTAATCACCCATTTAATGGTTTAACATAGTGCATACATATATTTTATTAATTATCACCTCTTTTGGTGTCTTAACTAATAGTAGCAATATACAGTATATCTATCAAGTATCCGATTCACGGACCAACTGGTGAACTGAAGCACTTGTTCTTGTTGATGCTGCTGTTGTTGCAGGACATGAAGCAGTGCGGCAGCAGCCAATTTGCAAGGATGCTCAAGATTGCTATCTGGTGCCTCACATCTCCTGAAAAGCACTTCATCACCCTACGCCCGCTGGTGGCTGCACTGCATCACGCGCAGCCGCGAGTGCGATGCCAGGCTCGTCGTGCCCATGGGGGAACATGTGAGGCCATCTGATTCTGTCGTCATCGTCGGCGTATCACATATTTTTTTAATTTCCTGGTGTTGTTCTGTTGGCTCGTCTTAGTAGGATTCAGTTTAGTGAGGGTTGACATGATTGGTGATGCTGTATTATTGTGTCTGTTTGAATTGTGTCTGACTGCTCAAACGATGCTCATAGCGTTTCTGTTAGCCTGCGTTACAACTCATTTTTTTTATTTAAAGAACAACCAAGTGGCACAGTGGTTCTACTTCTCATAAATTGACAGAAAGGTTCTAGTATGTTTTCATTTGCAAGTAAAACTCGACCTTCTTTTAGTTGAGTGAATATGTTTCTGATATGGAACATTTTTGTTTTTGTTGCAATGCATGGACAAGTCGGTGGTCAACTCATGAGCATTTTTCCATATGGTTTAATATGCAGACAACAAGAGAGCTAGTGATGCTATGTTAAAATTAATGTGTACTTGTCAATTCTAGCGATCCTGTTCTAATTAATGTGTATACTACAAGCCCTTGTTTTCCTGTCTTAATGCATGCACAAAAGTCCAGTTATCTTCTGAAAAATTGTTCGTGCATTTTTCAGTTTCTCAAATACAAAGTAGCTTGCTCCTTTCAGTTCATGCATTTTGTTCATAACCATTTTGTTTTATAACATGCATATGATTGCCTTCATTCGTGTTTTGACGGGAGCTCTAGGCCGAAGTTGGAAGAAGCAAGGCATGCAGGACCTAGGCATGCATGCATCCTCTCTTATCCCTCCTGCTCCTAGGGAGATGCAGGACTATTGTTGTAATGTTGGCCTTGGAATTTGGATGTACTGCTGATTTTGCTGAGAATTTGATGTATATGTCCTTGCTAACTTGTTATTCAAATGCTGGGAGTTATGTACATATTCTTAGAATAATATTGTTTACCTGAAATACATTTTTGTACTGGAAAATATATTGGCATTGAATCTGGTTTGTGGAATGGATACCTGACTTGTGGGACCCATTTATGAAACTAATCTGAGCAGTTTTGAAATTTCTGTCAAGTGGGCCCAATGTGTGAGATGATGACAAGTGGCACCCATTTGATTGGTGGGATCAACTCTAAAATATAATGGTCCAAACACTATTAAAAGGCCATGGCCCAGAAATAAACAAAAGGTCAAATTGTTGGGCTTGGCCCATGAAGTCAACCAAAAATAATAGGAAAAAAATGTAGAAAGGCTGAATTGTTGGGCGCGGCCCATATAAAACAGCTAATCGGACCGGGCTGAATCTTGTCAACGACCTTTTTAGTTGGTCGTAATTTTGCCACGTCAGATTGCCACGTCGGATCCGACGTGGCCTGAGCAGACAGCCAGTGACCAAAACAAAATGTCATGGGTTCAACGACCTTCTGTTTTGGTCGTAAATGTCTACGACCTTCTCACAGAGAAGGTCGCTATAGTCAGTTAACGACCCTCAGCTTTTGACCTTCTATTTTTGGTCAAAAAAAGGTCGCAAATAAAAAACAATGACCTTTCAGTGACCAATAGTCAAGGTCACAAGTTGACATATTTCTTGTAGTGGACGGACGCGCCCGTGTCCGTTTTGAGTATTTCAGAGCATATATTGCTATCCGTACCTGAAACAGATCGGAAGAAAGTTGCGCGTAAATTGCCCAGCAGCGTTTGGATGAAGCACGAAAATCCGCATCCGATTTTGACCGCTTACAGCTTGTTTGCAAATTTTTAGAATCCTCAAATTCTAAAAGGGAAAAAAGTTATGCTCAAATTTCATTTTTTTTAATTTTGGTTAAATCTGGTCAAACTATGGTCAAACTACTTGTTCAACAAGTATTAGTGTTACTAAATAATTATTCAATAATATTAGTGTTACTAAATAATTATTACATTTTTTTAGTTTTGGTCAAATCTGGTCAAACTATGGTCAAACTATGGTCAAACTGTGGTCAAACTATGGTCAAACAATGGTCAAACTTCTTATTCAAGAAATATTAGTGTTACTAAATAATTATTTCAGTTTTTTGAATTTTGGTCAAATCTAGTCAACTATGGTCAAACTATGGTCAAACTACTTATTCAAGAAATATTAGTGTTACTAAATAATTATTTCAGTTTTTTTGAATTTTGGTCAAATCTGGTCAAACTATGGTCAAACTACTTATTCAAGAAATATTAGTGTTACTAAATAATTATTGTTTTTTTAGAACAATAGTTTCAAACTCAAACAAGGAAATGTGTGACTTCATGCTCAAGCTATATTCTTGAGGGTTAATAGGATTGACATCTTACTATTGTCAGGAAAACAACAAGTGCAAACTTGGAAACGAGGGAGAATAGAACCCGGAAGTTAAGCGTGCTCAGGCTGGAGTAGTGAGAGGATGGGTGATCATCCGAGAAGTTAGATGATTTGGAATGATGAGGGGTGATTAGAGATTAAAGGTTAAATTGAGCAGTGATGAGGGGTGATTAGAGATTAGAGGTTAAAATAATTTAGAAATTTGAAAATAATAAAAAAAATTCAAGAAAATTCAAAAAAAAATCATAAAATTTCCTTTAGTCCCGGTTGGTGCCACGAACCGGGACTAAAGGTGGACCTCCAGGCAGCGGCCACGTGGACGGCCTTTAGTCCCGGTTCATATAAGAACCGGGACTAAAAGGGGAGGCTTTAGTAACGACCCTTTAGTCCCGGTTCCAGAACCGGGACTAAAGGCCCTTATGAACCGGGACAATAGACCCTTTTTCTACTAGTGACTATATATGATGGTTGCCGCCTTATTCTAATCCAACAGTATATGGATACTAGTGAAATAGGAAAATACATGGTACCATCAAGGAAAATTTCATTTAAACTAGTATTTTTTTATGTGATATTTGTTCTGTAGCATTACTTTCTAACCCTAGTTTGTTTTGGTTAATCCCAAACTAGTATTGATGGATTCCTGTCGAATAATGTTTTAAATAATGGTTGTAATAGTTTTGTGATGAGGTTCTCAGTTCCAAATATATTGTGAGGAATTGTGAAAACTATTATTCATATTTCATCATTCATGGAAGATAATAAATAAGAGTAAAACATGGTTCATATACAACGATTGTCGGTACGAATGATCATAATGAAATAAGAAATTATATATCCCAAATCTTTAGTCAATAATAAAATTTAGTATAAGATATAATTTAGCATAATTTAAGTTTGTAATATATATATATTTATCATTTTTTAGTTGTTTATAATGCATGTGAAATACATCATAAGTTTTGTTGTTTTCAGCAGCAGCAGCAGCTCATACTTCAAACACAACTTCTGTATCCGCGGGATCGCACTGCACTTCCACTTGACACCTATTTAAACGGCTCGTCTCGCCTATCACCCGGAGGGTGAGTTTGAGAGCTGTGTTTTTTTCCAACGTTAATAGCATTCCGCGAGAAAAGTACAGACCCAACTCATGCTCTTGTTCTTTTTTACTCCGTTTTTTCGCAAGATGCAAGGGTGCAAGTCGACGTTCCTGATATGAAAGTGAAAGTGGAGTGAAATCTGGATATGAAGGTTCCCTCGGTCAAGTGGTTGACCCGTCTGTCCAATAAGTTTACTAAGTGAATGCCTTTAGCTTGAGCGGAAGGGGAGGAAACCGGCTATTCGAACTGGCGGGTGGGCTTACACGACCGAAACGAAACTTTACACCCCCTAGCAGCCCCACTTCGCCAAAGCCGACTAGCATCCCTTTAAGTTTTATTACATCGCGTTCAGTTCGAGCTAGGCGGTGAAAAGTTTTATAAACAATAGCACGAACTCTCGTTCTTTTACCATCGATCATGCGGAAGTTTACCAATTTCTTGATCAATTCTTTTTGCTCACCATCAAAGTCCCCCATATAGCTGAGAATTTCCGAGCAATTGGAAGCCGCTTTCGATGACGAGGCCGATAAATTGATATTACGCGATCGTTACTGTCCATCTTTTTCAGCTCTGCTCCCGAAAAGAGAAAGGAAAGGAGATTGAGATAGGGGTTGTCCTTGGTTTTTCCAAGGAAAGCCTGCCTATCGTAGGCCCAGCAAAGGCAAGACGGAAAGCAAGCAGCCGCCCGTGGAACTCTTGTTTTGAGGGCACGCACCTTTTTCTTTGTTTTGGAGCGGGGCGCGTACTATTACCCACTCACTGGTCTAATTTAGGACTTTCAAATCTATTTTATTTTATCTAATTCTATCTACGCCCCAGGGCAACGCGCCCTCCCTTCTGCTACCAATCAAAGCGTGGAACTAAATCTCCTATTTTTCCAAGTGAAAGCCGGGCTGACGAATAACAGATCAGGAAAGAGCTTCGTTCCCTCCCGCCTGCTGGCGGGGGGAAGGAGCCCGACAGGGTCCCCCCACTGACTTGGCCCGGGCCCCGCCTGCTCAGGACGATCCCATTACGGATTTTCTGGAGGGGGACACGAACTTATATGTAAATTCTGCCACTGATCCCATTTCTACAGCTTCTGGCCCAGCCAGAGGGGCTGTAGAGGAGAGTTTTGACTGACAAGTGGATTGAATATCCTTTGCTTTCGTCACCGGTGCTATTGAATCCGCCCGGGAATTCATCTTTTTTTATTCCAGTATATTACTTTATTTATACCCCTTATGCCCTGGGCGACACACGTGCTACTGCGGATCTCTCTCTTCAAAACATATATATCTTTCGGCGCCAGTCTTTCCTGCCTTACCTTAACCCCGCCCTTACTACCCGAACTTCTTACCTTCAAATAGGACTAACTGCCCGAACCCGCTTGCTTATCTTCATCGGCCCGGTACCTTCCTGCCGATCCGGAACGGCGGATTCAGCTTCAATCCGAGGGCTTTCGGACATTTCCACATTGAGGTGAAATTACATATGAGGAAAATAATCATCATCAAAGCAAAGAAATCAGAAGAAGAAGCAGTCAGTAATGCAATGCGAGACAAGGCACCAGCAAACAACATTATACTGAAATAGTGTATTAGGCGGCAAATGGCACAGAAGAGTTTAGACGATAGATTCGATTGAATCGAGCATAGAAATAAGAGAGTTTGTTCGCTTTTGTCAACTGAAGTCGCGCGTAGCGCCAACTTGTGGAAATCCCTTCTTTCTAGCTTGATCAATTTCTGTAAGAATGAAGCTAGTGACATTAAACTTCTGGTTTTCTTCTTCTTTCTTTCTCTATCTATATATAGAACCCTCGTGTCATTTCTTCTTTTTGGTCTCCTTTGTTAATGCCTCTGACTTGAAAAAACACCTAATAAGACATGAGCCCATAACCGGCAAGGGCTAGGATCCACCGCGCCTCCATGACCATAATGGCGTAGGAGACAACGCAGATCAGCATCGGTGCCGACTGGAGGCGGGAAACCCTAAACCCTCTCGAGACATCATTCCAACCCATGCATGACCAACTCTCAAATTTGAACCAACAACTACAATGAAATAAACAGACTAAACAAGTTGGTCAATCAAAAATAATCATGTCCATCAATGAAGCCTCCACAAACACATACAAAGTTCTTATTTATCACGGTAAATTCAAGGTGACATCCGGAGCTGGGAGGGAAAGATAATGTGAAGTTTGTCATCTCTTTCGCGTATAGTGAGCATCTACAGCCGGACGCCCCAAACCCTTCTCAAACGCCCGGGTGGGCCGCCCGGTCACTGACCAGTCATGATTTTTCGACCTAGACGGACGTCTCAAACAGGCCTCAAACACCTGGGCTGACCGACACCCCTCATATCCAGCCCAAATATGGGGCAGATATGGGGGCACCCGGGCATGCCCGCCATGTCGGACCCGGCCCATGCTGGCCCACCCCACCCACATATATTCGACCGCATCTGCTCGTTGGAGTAAACCCTAGAACTTCACTCCACTCCCCGCCACTCCCCTCCGCCAACCGAGTTCACCTCCTATGGTTTATGGCCTTCTCCGGCTTGGCAGGCAGCGGATCAGACTCCTACCAGTTCGGATCCATCGACTGAGGTGCCATCCAATGCGGGTTGGAGGAGGCAATGGCAGTCCGCATTGCACTCCGCCGCTCCCCAGGTGGACAGCGACCAGCCGACAGATGGATCTGTCCACCACGACTCCATAGCGTCGGCTCACCAGGCGCTCGGGTCCTTTGGGATTGGATCCTCGCGATCCCGTCCGGAATCCCTATCCTTCCGCATCACTGGTCGGGCACACAATGAGTCCCACCAGAAACGGGCGGCCCACCGTGGGAAGGAGAGGATAAGGGCTGCTGAGGTCTGTACCGCGGTGAAATGGCGGCTGCGGAGGTGGCTGATGCGGCGGCACGGGTGACCACAGAGGAGGAAGCCATCCGGCGATGAGCAGATCCGGCTTGATCTATACCGCGTCTTCGACCGGTACTTCCGCGAGAAGGACGGCAAGGGCGCCGGGAAGGGCAAGAGCAGCCGTGGATGAACTCCACCACAACCAAACATGCCAAATTTTTGTAGTCCGATGTCATGTTTAGTTAGTAGGGATGGAGTAGCCGAACGATGTGTGTGCATCGCCGTAGTTGCATGAGTTTGTATGGATTTGAGATATGATAATTGAGGTGTCCTGAGGTGGATTACATTATTTGAGAGGTGCCCGGTCAGTGCCCGAGGACGCGCCCGGGCGTGTCCGCGGGCGTTTGAGGGGCCGGATTTGCCAAGTACGGCTGTAGATGCTCTAACTGGCTAGTACTAGTCATCGGTAAAAGAGAAAGGGAGGCACCCGTACTATATGTTGGTATGAGGTAAGGGCGGAACAGAACCAGGGCTAGCGACTCAATCTAGAGCCGCCGCCACCGCCACCGCCACCGAACACCGTTGCTGGATCCCTCCACCACTGCCACCTCCCCCGCCACACCTTCCTTCCCAGCCACACCTTCCTCCCCTCGTCGTCGTCTGAAGTGCCCTTCGGCAGAGTCTAGATGGCTCCGAGAAAAACGGCGGCGGGGCCCTTTTCCGGTTGCTCGACGTTGGTGTAGCTGCCATGCATGGATCTGGAGCGGCGCCCCCCTGGTGAGGCCTTCCCGTCCGATGGCGCGATGGGGCTGGCGGGCTACCGGAGGTCGGGCGGGCGGCCGATAGGCCACCAGCAGGTCCGGTCCATGGCAGCGATGCAACGACACCTGATGGCGTCGTTTTGTCCGTTGCGTACTATCCCGTCTAGGTGCACTCCAATCTCGCTGGACTTGGCCGCGCTAGCTAGCTAGCCGGTCACAGGTTTGTGAGCGGAGTGGGAGGTGGGGATCCATTTCGGGACAATTCCTTGGTCGGTTCCATGTCCGGCCACGACAACGATGACGCTCGCGGGTGGTGATGTTCTTCTTGGAGACGTTGTTCAGGTGCGCCCTACCTCTTCCCGCATCACTACTTTGTTGAATTACTTAATAAAGATGGTTGCATGCATCATTTTGATGCATGAGGCTGGGGTAATCCTCCTTTTCAAAAAAAGTGAGGTCAAGGGCGGTCACATTTGCAAAGCCAGCAAGCAAGTTGATATGCTCGATGATGGTATGACCTAGGAGCAGCAGCTCCTGGACATAATATTCCCCCATTTCTCTTTTCCTTTCTTCACTTGATACGATCGGTGGATCACATGAATTAGCCTTGGAATTGACGATTCCCATCTTTTCCTGAAGCTCGAGATGCGCCAAGTGCCGGAATCTACTCCCATGCTGTTGCTGGAACCACTGATGTGGACGGGCCTTGGGCCTTGGCTTTAGCTGGCTACTAGTAGTGCTCTTGATCGATGCAAATGAAAGAACGGCGTTGGCACTTGTGGAAGAGAGACAAAGATACATAGCTATAGGAGGATTGATTTTCCCGACCAGAACTGATCTGAATTCATGCACAGTAAAAGGCCAAAGCGCATCCAATCATGCCTGCGCGTCTATACATAAGCGAGCGAGGAGGAGGAGAAAAGTGGGAGTGCTCTGGAGAAAGTATCTGGTGACAAAACATGATCGAGCACCGAAACACCTCGAGATGAAAAAGAACGGCAGAAATTAAACGTACGGTCTCAGATGATAGATGCTGTCCCAGCTCTGCAAATTGATTTTTAGTTTATTCCTCTGGACAAATTAAGCAACGCCTTGCTCGAGTGGATCAATCATAAACGAAAAAGCTTCTCAACAAAGTGTTGTTAAGATATGCATCGACACTTGCAGCACACCATATTATCCTGGGACCCTTACATATCTGCACTTCACTAGGACTAGCATTAAAGCGGCAGTATGTGCTTAGATCGAAAGGGGTCATCCGGTTTCCGGAATGAGGGATGGATACCTAAATTGAATTACGTAGCCTACCGCTGCTAGTGGGTGAATACTACTTGTACTGATTGCCCTAGAGATGCCATGCGTAAGCTAACGAAAACACGAGGTGAACTCGACGTCATAGTTCATTAGCCACCGAATTTTCCGCCTTTAGATCCAATCAAAGGAATATGTACGGCAGAATTTGAGCTCATCTAGTCTCTCAGCATCGTGGGACTGTTGCAGGAAATGGACCGTTCTTTTTGGACAACGTATGTTGGACCTCTACTTTCTGGTCGCTCGGGTAATCATGCCGAACAAATTGAAAAGAAGTTGTTCCAGACAACAAAACCATTGATCCATCGGTCGACATATTAAAGTTGGCCATGTTGATTCCATCTATACCTAAGATAAGATAAGATGATATGCAGCCTTTTGAGACAGAGAGAGAGAGAAAGAGAGAAGATGATCACTAGCTATGAGGTTGCTAGGTAGTGCTGGCGTGCGGCATGCTGTGCTCAAGTACGTATGTGTGACCGTGAGAGAAGCTCGACCAGAGATCATGGGCGATTCCTCATCCCACGATGAGATTATTTGGGCCCATCCCACTCACCGTCATAGACATTCTCATTCTGCTTGATCAAACTCTGACTGACACGCTTGAAATCCATGTATTGAACCGTCGCCGCTGCTGCTCATGATGATGATGCGTTATCCGACCATTATACTTCCCCTAGATTTCTCTTGCCAAAAGCAGAGCCCCGGAATGGTAGATTCAGTACTGCAAGTTGGTTTAGCTCATCTAGTCTTTCAATAATAAGATGTGTAAAACACTATGATCTTAAGCGATCGAGTTGGCTTCCCTCTCAAGTTCTAAGCTAGTGCTTATTAAACTTCTGTGAAAAGCCGTCCATCCCAGTTAGTGCGTACCAACCCCATCTAACTTGAACCTAAACTAAACTAGACAGGAAATGCCATCAGCTCTAGTTCTACAAGGGGTAGCTGCTTTGGTCCTTCTATCAACCAGCGCCGTGGCATCTCCTTTCTCGAACTCTATGCCCCTTCATCCGGAAGCTGCTGGGCAATTTACAGCAACTTTCCTCGGATACTGTCGTTTTACGTACACATAGCTTTTGTGCGTGCGGTAATAATATATGCTCCGAACTAACTCAATGTCAATCACTAGTAGAAAACGGAGCTATATTACCGGTTCGTAGTGGCTTTTAGTGTCGGTTCTGCAACTGGCACTAAAGTGTGGAGACTAAAGCCCCCCTAGTCCCGGTTCAGCACGAATCGGCACTAAAGGGCCATCACGTGGCACGAGGCGCGCCGTGGTCTCGGGGACCTTTAGTCCCGGTTGGTAACACCATCCGGGAATTTTTTTTTGAAATAAAACAAAATCAGCCGGCACGGCCGGCATACGACTAGAAACCCAACCTCTAGGACAGAAGACTTGCAATAGGCCCACAAAGGCCTGCTTAGAGAGGAGCTCGACACGGTAGCCACGACGGGGCTTATAAACCGGTGCGAGCTCCTCTCAACTAGCGGGGTGTGACTAAACATTATGCACCGCGGGTGGCAGCGCACCCCTTTAGTACCGGTTGGTGGCACGAACCCGTACAAAAGGGGGGACCTTTAGTACCGGTTGAAGCCACCAACCCGTACTAAAGGCCACCACGTCTTTAGTACTGGTTCGTGGCACAAATCGTTACTAAAAATCCGCCATGAACCGGTACTAAAGAGCGCCGCCCGTCTAGCCGTTGGAACCGGTACTAATGGTCATATTAGTGTCGGTTTAATTACAAACCGGGATTAATGAGCTTTACATTAGGTCCTTTTTCTACTAGTGAATCTGCTTGAGCGAATCCGGTGCGATCACACAAGTGTATATAGGAATTAAAGCGCCGGGAAAAGGCCCAGGTACCTTGGCGCGGTGCGCTGCCGCGGTCGCATCTGAGAGATCGATGCCATGGTTGTGGAAAAAAGGAAAGAGATGCCATTAAGCGGCAGATAGGCACGACACATCGAAAAAATGGTCCTCCGCCAAGGTCGTTTTCGGATCTCCATAGTTGCGTGAGTTTGAATATTTCCTTTTCTTTGATACTTGCATTTTGCTTTCTAGGGCACTTGCCTACTTTAGTTTGTTCCCGGCTCGCGGCGTACATGTTGATTAATCGCTCGGCATGGTGGATGTGTGCAGCCTTGACAAGGATATTTCTCATGTCTGAACCTGAAAGGACCTGTATGTAATTTTTATTACGTCTGGTGTTCTTTGTACTGCTGTAAATATTGATGAATAGATCAGAGGTTTTCCTAAACAAACTCTAGACCAGAGGCTTGTGAGAACTTAACTGCATCCGTTGTTCAATTTGTTATACCATCCAGCTCAGATAAAAGATGAACACATCAAAACATGTTGCATATGTAATTGCACACTTGTGCTTGTGGACAATGACATGTTTATGCATTCACCTGTAGGAAAATCTTGCCAGACCGCGGCATAGGTGCTGATTGATCGCTCGCCGACGTTGATGTGTGCAGCTTAGAGAAGGATATTTCTCATGTCTGAATGGTCTAGACTCTAGACCAGAGGCTTGAGACGGCCTAACTGTATGCATTGTTTATGTCGTCCGAATCAGATGAAAGATGAACTCATGAACACATGTTGCATATGTAATTGCACACCTATGCTTATCGACAACGATATGTTATATGCTCACCTGTGGGAAAATCTTGCCCACCGCTTCTATGTCAATCATCGCTTATGTGAAGTCAGACCATACTACTTGTCTTATGCAGATGGCAGCACCCTGGATATGCCTTCTTTGTAAGTATATTATTTTTGAAACAGATATGCCTTCTTATTTGAGACGCTTATGTGTTTTCTTCTGGTCTATGTGTATAACTATAAATACTCGCGTGTCAGGCTCAACGCGACAGTAGCATAGTCCATGTCGCCAACTCCTGGCTAATATAAATAACATCGTCGTACGAGTGGTTCAGTCGCCCATTGCCTATGTGATCGACCTGCTGAATTTTATTTTCAACAAGATGAAACTTGGACGTTCTTCCAAAATGATACTCCCTCAACTAAAACCACGACACTTAGAGCAACTCTACCAGACCCCGCAAAAAGCCCCGACCCGTAAAATAACCGCCAAAATGCGGGTTAGCGCGGAAAATCCCGTCTGAACAGACCCCGCATAGGCGTCTGACCCGTCTAATATCCGATCCGACCATTAAAATTCCCATAGATTTCTGCTGCCAAAAGCAGAGTCTCCACGATGGTGGATTCAGTACTGCAAGTTGGCTTATTTCATCTTCAAGGAGCCGGCGCCGTCTTGGCTTCCTGAGTAAGGCAGAAACTCTAGACAGACTTAGAAAAAACACCTAATAACAAAGCATGAGCTCTTGCACCTGCAAGGACCAGGATCTACCGCGCCACCATGGCCATAGTGGCGCAAGAGACAACGCAGATCAGTGGCGGCGTCAGCTGGAGGAGGGGAAACCCTAAACCCCGGGAGACATCATTGCAACCCATGACCAACTCTCGAGTTTGAACCAACAACAAGAAATAAACAAAACAAACAAGTTGCTCAATCAAAACTGATCATGTCCATCAACGAAGCCTTCACACACACGTACAAAGTTCTTATTTATCACGGTAGATGCAGAGGCTGGGGTACATCCTCCTTCTATAAAAAAAATCACGATAGATTCAAAGTGACGTTCGGAGCTGGGAGGGAAAAATAATGTGAAGTTTGTCATCTCTTTCGCGTATAGTGCCCACTAACCGACCGGTACTAGTCATCGGTACGATTATCTGTTGATATGAGGCAAGGGCGGAACATAACCAGGGCTAGTGACTCGATCTAGCGCCGCTGCCGCCACCCAGCACCGCTGCTAGATCCCTCCTCCGCTGCCACCTCCCCCGCCACATCTTCCTTCCCAGCCGCACCTTCCTCCCCTCGCCGCCGTATGAGGCGCCCTGCAGCAATGTCCGGATGTCTCCGAGAAAGACGGCGGTGGGGCCCTTTTCTAGCTGCTCGACGCTGGTGTAGCGGTCGTGACCCATGGATCCAGGGCGGCGCCCCCTGGTGAGGCCTCCCCGTCCGGTGGCGCGACGGGGCTGGCGGGCTACCGAAGGTCGGCTTGGGCGGTCGGCAGACCACCCGCGGGTTCGGCCCGTGGCAACGATGCCACGACGGCTGATGGCGTCGTTTTGTCCGCTACCTACTATCCCATCTAGGTGCGCTGGAATCTCGCCGGACTTGGCGGTGTTGGCTAGCTTGCCGATCATCGGTTTGTGGGCGGAGCGGGAGGTGGGGATCCATATCAAGATAATTCCTTGGTTGGTTCCGTCCAGCCACGACGATGACGACGCTCATGGGTGGCGATATTATTCTTGGAGAAATTGTCAGGGTGCGCCCTACCTCTTCCCACGTCACTGTTTCTCGGGTGAAAACCCTAATTGCGGCGGACGACGGACGGCGACGGCGCTCAAGGTGTTGTGTCTTTCTTGAAGGCGTCGTCGTGAGAGCTTTGTGATGGTGGGCACCGTTTGGGATCGTTGACAAGTGCAAATGGTGTGCTCCTCTTCCTCTAGGGAGCATCTGCTCTGGGGGAAACCCTTGATCCGGGTCTCACGGATCAGATGATGACAAAGACTCACTAGTAGAAAAATCCCTATTAGTCCCGGTTGGTGAGGGCCTTTTGTCCCGGTTCTTGAACTGGGACTAAAGGGTCGTTACTAATGCCCTAGACCTTTAGTCCCGGTTCTAACACGAACCGGGACAGATGGGCCTCCACGTGGCCGGTGCGCCGAGCCCAGGCAGGAGGGCCTTTGGTCCCGGTTGGTGGACCAACCGGGACCAAAAGGCATCCATGCGTCAGCATTTCAGTGGCTGGGGTTTTTGTTTTTTTTTGAAGGGGGGGGGGGATTGGGGGTTTTGGGGGGTTAATTTAGGTGTTTCATATATTGTGTTAGCTAGCTAATTAATAGAGAGAAGTGTCCTCTCTTATGTCCGTGCTTGGTCAACGCTACATACTGTACATAGAGTGGCCCTCGACACGCTAGCTAGTAAGAAAATGAAGGAAACCATTAAGTACAGAAGTTCGTCATGCATACCGAGAGAAGTGATCGATCGACCTCTCCTTCTCGAGAGATTGGTCGAACAACAAGTTTTCGTATTATCTATCCGACGCTACTGGCTACATACATATACAATATGTAAGATCTCTTACAATCCCCTAGCATTTGAAATCAACTTCCACATGGTATTCTCCGGCTTTATTGATGACGTGGTCAAGAAAGAATCCCGCCAATTCCTCTTGAATTGCTTTCATGCGATCTTGTTCTAGGAGTTCATTCCGCATCTGCCACGTCTAATTTGAAGAAGGGGGTTAATACATATATGAATGAAACTCAACAGAAATGATGGTGTAATAAAATGAAATTGTGAATATTATTGCTTACGCACTTCATATTGTCTTTTAGAGTAGCCCCGCTTATTTTTCAAAGTCGCGTTGTAGATGAACTCGCACACGTAGTATCCACAGAAATCATTCCCTTGTTCCTGCCACAAGCACTTTACGAGAAATAGAGGTCAATCAAACTGATAATGAAGCATTATAAATGGCATTGATGAAAGTATAGCTATAGAATCAACGGGAGATGCGCGCAACTAGCTAGCTAGCTAGTAGTACTTACTTTCGGGTATGTATATCGCAGCTCCTTCGGCAGTCCCGGAGCTTCTGCGGTGAACTGTTTCCAAACCCTGCAAGACAAAGAAAATAATTATTATTACTTGAGATATCACGAAATGAACAAAAAGTTGCCGATATGGTACGATAATGATCGATTGAACTTACTTGTTGAGCAATTTAGTCATGTCCGCATAGGTTTCGGGATCTTTTCGTCTCAAGTCTAAGACGGTTACTAGTCCCCGCTCAAGCTTAATCTCCAGAAGAACATAGTGGAAGCTGCGCACGCGTGCATAACTCATCAATTACATTACTATAACCTCGCTCAAGTAATAAGGGAATCCGAATATGCACACGACAGTAACACTCACTTGAAGTTGTAAGGAAAGAGTATTAAATCTTTGTTTTGATTTTTGATCAACGATTGTAGCAAGTTGGCCTCGGCCTCTTCGGCGTTCTTTTTAGCTTGAAATTCATCTATGATATTTGTGTTAATGAACCCTATATCATACATTTCTTGTTTTTTGCACTAGACGATCTTCAATCTGCATAATATAGTGAGGATAATTAATTATAAATACATGCAATGAAAGAGCCAAGCTATATATAGAGACTTAATGACAGAAATAGTACTTACAGACAGTAGCAAAAGACCGTTAATTTATCGAGGGCCTTTTGATTGAAGAACTTGAAGAACTCCTCAAATGGAACATGCAACAGATCAGTTCCAACGAGGTCGTGCTCCTCTTTAATTCTCAGATACAAAGTATTCGTCCCCCCAGACTCTCTGCAGGTTTTCATGTACCAATTATGGAATCTTCGCATCATCGTTGTTAGAGATTTTCCATCTTTGACGAGAGGCTTCCCGTACTCGTATCTGTGTTCGTCCACCTCCAAGAAATCAAAATGTACATCGTCAGGCAGGTAATCTCTAAGATTGCTATAACCGGGCACCGTCCCCGGAGCATTAGCGACGATGTCGCTAGACACATTGAGCGGGGGGCACGATTGCTTTGCTTGTTCGCCGAGCTGGGCAATTTTTTCCCAACTGCTCGTTCTTTTAACCTTTGATGACTGACAGTACTTTCCGACGGCTCCGCTTCGAGATATGCCTTTTCAGTAATGCGCTCATAGTTGGTTTTCAGCGGAGACTTTGGTGGTTTCCTCAGGGCATCGATAGTGCACTTTGCTTTCACCGGATCTACCTTCTCCTCCGGAGGTGGATGTCTCTTTGCTTTCAACCATTCAAAGAAGTCCTTCACTTCGGTCCGCACGATCTTCATGTTTTCCTCCTCGATCCTCTCGTAGGTAACTTCTCTAGAGGCTTGAGAGATGGACCGTATCTGTATTGCCTCCCGCCTCTGGCTGTACTGCTAGACGCCGGAGCAGACGAAGCGGTTGTGGCTGTCTTCTTTCGTGCTTGCTTACGAGACAGAGGAGAAGGACTACGACGCGCCGGAGCAGCCGGGGCGGCGGCGGCGGCGGGTCTCTTCCGCCCTTGCTGGCGAGGCGGAGAAGGAGGAGGCTGCTAGCTGCTCGGGCGCGCCGACGCAGGCGGAGAAGCAGGCGGAGTGCCACCACGCGCCGGAGAAGGAGGCTAAGTGCCTTGATCATCACTCGCCGGAGGAGGAGGCGGTGGAGGAGGCGAAGTGCCCTGACTCGCCGGAGGAGGAGGAGGAGGCGGAGGCGTCCAGTTCGGAAGTTTGATGAACTCCTTTCGCCATAGGCATGGAGTCTTCAGAGCAGAACCCAGCCGAGTCTCCCCTTCACCAGTAGGGTGGTCAAGCTGGAGGTCCTCAAATCCCTCCGTTATTTCGTCCACCGCCACCCTAGCATATCCTTCTGGAATCAGACGACAGTGAAAAGTTGCACCGGGTTTAGAAGGTCGAATAGAGACGACAGCCGCCTTGACTTTTAAGTTCTGCCATTGCGTCATAAGGTGGCAATTTTGAGAGTCCGTGATAGCATCCACGGGGTAGCTAGCAGGAGCCGTCAAGACATGCTCCGGCTGAAGCAGCTCGGTGGAAGCCACGCTGCTTCTCCGCTGAGATGGCGGGGTAGCTTCCAGGGAAGCTTCGGCGGTTCGTTTGCTGCGATTTGCTTCTCGTTCCTCTATCACTTGTATCCTTGCGTGCAGTGCCTGCAGTTCAGTCTGCTGCACTTTCTTCCTCCTCTCCTGGCATTTGTAACCGCCTGCGTCGGGAAACCCAGCCTGCCACAGAATGGAGCCTGGTGTGCCCGATTCCCGAGGGCCATTGTGAGCTCGTCGTTCTCTCTGTGTGGAACGAATGTCCCTTCCTGCGCTGCATCGATATAGTACTGAAGCCTCTTGACTGGTATTTTCAATTGCTCGTCCGTCCAACGACACTTCTCTGATACAGGGTCCAAGGTTCCGCCAGCCCCGAAGAACCTAGTCCGGCAACGGTCTGGCTAGTTCATTGTCTCTGGTTCGATCCCTTTATCAAGCAGATCATTCTCAGCCTTGCCCCACTTAGGCCGGGCTTTGAGGTAGCCACCTGACCCCGTGCGGTGGTGAAGCTTCTTCTTCGCAGCATTTTGCTTGTTTATCACCGACATCTTCTTACTCTTTTCCGATGTCTTGTGGGCCACAAATGCGGGCCAGTGATCTCTGATCTTCTCATATTTGCCGACAAATTCTGGTGTCTCTTCTTTGTCGACAAACCTTTTCAGCTCATTCTTCCACCTCCTGAATAGGTCTGCCATCTTCTTAAGAGCATGAGACTTGATTAATTGTTCTTTAACAGGCTTCTCCGGATCCTCCTCTGGCGGTAGGGTGAAATTTGCCTTCAGCTCAGTCCAAAGATCATATTTCTGCATATCATTGACATAATACACCTCAGGGTCTTCGTTCTTAGGCTTATACCATTGGTGGATGCTGATCGGGATCTTGTCCCTAACAAAAACCCCGCACTGAGCAGCAAATGCTTCCTTTGTCCGGATGGGTTCAATCGGTTGGCCGTCGCGCGCGATTGCTGTGATCTCAAAACTTTCATCCGAGCACAACTTTTTCTTCGGCCTCGTCTCTTTACCGAAGTTGTGCTCGATCCGGAGGGCTAGAAAAAAGAAGAAAGACGAGAGTTAGTTAATATGTGTACATATATACCAAAACAATGAATGCATCAATTAGCTAGTCAGCACATGATTAACAAATATATATACCTGACCGGACTCGGTTCAGTCACCGGAGCCGTCATCACGGTCTCCTTCTTGCACCGTCATTGGGTCACCGGAGCCACCATAATCATGTGTTTCCTCCTCCATTCTTCGTTCACCGTAGCCTGCTTCTTCACCCTATTCTTCCATACCATCATTGTCGTTAAGATACGAGAAGATATCACATCTTGTTAAGATTATTTCCCCCAACACCTCTTCTGCTTCCTCGTCTCGTATGTGCTCCATTGTTTCTGGAAATATTACAACATGGCAATTATTACACAAACATGACAGCAGGTGGATATATTAGTGGCAAACGTAGACCGAGCTTATTCCGAGTTTGGGGTGGCCTCGGCAACGCTTCAAGGGTAGGGGCGCGGCGGGAGGGGTAGGAGACCGACATCGTTTTTTTCTAGGGTTTGAGTGTCCTCGAGATTTTTGGTCGAGCGAGAGGGCCGGGGGGGTGCTCCCGTGGTATAAGTTATCACAGTCAAAGTTATCCGAGAGGGGGTTATATCGACAATGACGACATACATACATGGGAAAATAATGTTATCAGGGAGGGGGGGTAGGTTGAATCCCCCCCCCTCGTGTTGAAGTTATCGGGACACGGGTTATAACGAAATTTTCTATATAAAAAAGTTTTCCATGGAACTTATCGGGACATGGGGTATATCGGTGGGAGGGGGAGGTTGCCTTTTCTAAAAATGTAACTTTTGCATATATAAAACTTTTCCATGGATCATCATTTCTGATATATATCGAATATATATCCATAGTCATATATAAAAAACTTTCTATATATGAAAAAAAACCTTTCTATGAACAAAAAAATATTTTTGACATATATATTTAGCATATTCTAAATTTTCGTAACTCTTTTACGACCAGAAAAATTACATATATGGAAAAAATATTAATACACATATGAACAAAAAATACATATATGAACAAAAACATGCTCCGTACAATTTTTTTATACATTTTGAACAAAAAAAGAGCCGGGGCGGCGCGGCGGCTCACAGCGGGGGCGGCTAGCCATGACGATGGCGATGGCGGGGGCAGCTAGGGCGCCGGCGCGCGGGGGTAGGACAGTATAGGGGCTCGGGGCGCCGGGGCGGCGTGCGCGTCGGAGCAGGGGAGCTCGAGGCGGGGCGGCGCGTGGGGGCAGGGCGACGGCGAGGAGGACCGAGCGGCGACCCATCAGTGCAAGGGCGCGGGGAGTCGGCGACGAGGAGCGGGCGGCAACGGCGAGCACGAGGCAGGGGCTCGGGGCACCGAGGTGGCGGGCGCGTCAGAGCAGTGGAACTTGAGGCGGGGCGACGCGTGGGGGCAGGGCGACGGCGACGAGGAGCGGGCGGCGACCCGTCGGGGCAAGTGCGTGGGGCGACGGCGACGAGGAGCGGGTGGTGACGGCCATGAGGAGCGGGCGACAACAGCGAGCACGGGCAGCCTGGCGGCGTCGATGAGCTCGGCGTCGTCAGGGGCAAATGGTCGAGGAAATTGAAAAATTCCTAAGTCCTGCTTATATACACAAAGTATTGGTCCCGGTTCGTGGCACCAACCGGGACCAATGCCCCCCTTTAGTCCCGGTTGGTGCCACCAACCGGGACCAAAGGCCAGTTTTCGGCAGCCCAAAGGGCGGGAAGCGGCGGCCTTTGGTCCCGGTTGGTGGCACCAACCGGGACTAAAGGAGGGGTTGGTGCCACGAATCGGGACCAATGCCCTCCTTTAGTCCCGGTTGGTGCCACCAACCGGGACCAAAGGCCCCTGCGCTGCCCGCGTCGCGGCCAAAGTTTAGTCCCACCTCGCTAGTTGAGAGGGGCTTGGAGTGGTTTATAAGCCCCACTGCGGCTACCCTCTCGAGCTCCTCTCAAATGCAGGCTTACGGGCCTAATCTCACAATGTGCTGCCTGTGGGCCTACTAGGCCTTCTGCGGGCCTGAATCCTGGCCCAAGTTGGGTTTCTAGTCGTATTCAGGCTGTGGCGGCCCAATAGGTGGCAGTTTTTTAAATTTTTTTCTAGTATTTTCGTTTTGTTTTTTTGCATTATTTATTTTCTTTTCTTTTTTAATTTTTTTTGCTTTTAGGTCAGAAAAATTATAAACTTTCTGTTAGTGCCATTACTTTTCAAATTTGAATAGTTAAAATTTGAATTCTTTGAAATTTGTGTGAATCACAAGTTTGTGATTAACTTTACTTTAAAAATAGTTTTTTTTCCAGTTTTTTTGTTTTGTTTTTTGCATTATTTATTTTCTTTTGTTTTTTGCTTTATTTTTAATTCCTTTTGCTTTAGGTCAGCAAAATTATAAACTTTCTGTTAGTGCCCTTTGTTTTAGAAAAAAATTTTGTTTTTTGTTTTCTTTGTTGCTTTATTTATTTTATTTTGTTTCTACTTACAACAAAATACTTATTGTTGCTATTTTTATTTATTTTATTAAAGTTTATGTTTAATTATTTTTCTTTTAAGTCACAAAAATTATAAACTTTCTGTTAGTGCCATTAGTTTTCAAATTTGAATAGTTAAAATTTGAATTCTTTGAAATTTGTGTGAATCACAAGTTTGTGATTAACTTTACTAAAAAATGAGCATAGATGCGCCTATAGAGAAAATTCATAATAAATTTCTATGAATTTCAGAGAAATTCAGTATGAATTTAGGTCAAATTCCCTGTATAAGGGCATCTATTTTCACTTTGAGAGGAGCTCAACAAGGCAGAGAGGGAGGGGCTTATAAACCGGTGTGAGCGCCCTTCGGTTGGCGAGGTGGGACTAAACTCTGACCGCAACGAGGACCAACCCTTTAGTCCCGGTTTGTGGCACAAACCGAGACTAATGGTCATGGGCCATGGGCGAGGCGCATTGGTCCCGGTTCGTGCGTGGAACTGGGACCAAAAGGTCCAAACGAACTGGGACCAATGGCCCACGTGGCTGCCCTCTTGAGTGTTCTTGGTGAGAACATAGTTGACAAGGAGCGAACCGGGATTAATGGTATTACGAGGGCCGAACCATAAGACATTAAAGCATTTCAAATGAACTCTGAAAAAGTTGAAAGTTGGCATGGTATCATAATTTCACCCACATAGCATGTGCATGTACAAAATGGACAATGGTATCATACTCATTTGTTACAAAGTTGGCATGGTATCATCATAATAGTTGCGGGAGAAAGTCTTCACTTTTTCTTCGCTTGTGTCATTTGCTTATTGCGCCGTAACCATGGATAATCTTCATCGTTTATCAGGATGCTTGGGTCAGCCTTGACTTTGAAGGGAGAAATTTCATGAAACTTTTCATAATCTTCAGACATGTTTGTCTTGCCGTCCACTCCCATGATGTCCCTTTTTTCCTGAAAGAACTATGTGGCGCTTTGGCTCATCGTATGATGTATTTGCTTCCTTATCTTTTCTTTTTCTCAGTTTGGTAGACATGTCCTTCACATAGATAACCTGTGCCACATCATTGGCTAGGACGAACGGTTCGCCAGTGTACCCAAGATTTTTTAGATCCACTGTTGTCATTCCGTACTATGGGTCTACTTGTACCCGGCCCTCGTGACAGATTGACCCATTTGCACTTAAATAAAGGGACCTTAAAATCATGTCCGTAGTCAAGTTCCCACATGTCCACTATGTAACCATAATATGTGTCCTTTCCCCTCTCGGTTTCCGCATCAAAGCGGACACCGCTGTTTTGGTTGGTGCTCTTTTGATCTTGTTCAATCATGTAAAATGTATTCCCATTTATCTTGTATCCTTTGTAAATCAATACAGTCAAAGATGGTCCCCTGGACAACAAGTACAGCTCATCACAAACAGTCTTGTCACCTCTGAGACATGTTTCCAACCAACTGCTGAAGTCCTGATGTGTTCACATGTAATCCAGTCGTCGCACTGCTCCGGGTGTTTGGAGCGCAGGCTGTTCTTGTGTTCATCGACATACGGGGTCACCAAGTAGAGTTCTGTAGAACTGTGTAGTGTGCTTGAGACCAAGAATATCCGTCCATACATATTATTGAGTCCCCTCCAAGCGTGCCTTTTCCAGTCAGTCTCCCCTCATACCGCGATTTAGGGAGATCTATCTTCTTAAGGCCAGGAATGAATTCAACACAAAACCCAATGACATCCTGTGTTTGATGGCCCATGGAGATGCTTCCTTCTGGCCTAGCGCGGCTACAGACATATTTCTTTAGGACTCCCATGAACCTCAAAGGGGAACATATTGTGTAGAAATACGGGCCCAGAATGACAATCTCGTCGACTAGATGAACTAGGAGTCATGATATTGAAGAAGGATGGTGGGAACACCAGCTCAAAACTGACAAGACATTGCACCACATCACTCCTTAGCCTTGGTACGATTTCTGGATCGATCACCTTCTGAGATATTGCATTGAGGAATGCACATAGCTTCACAATGGCTAATCGGACGTTTTCCGGTAGAAGCCCCCTCAATGCAACCAGAAGCAGTTGTGTCATAATCACGTGGTAGTCATGAGACTTTAGGTTCTGAAACATTTTCTCTGTCATATTTATTATTCCCTTTATATTCGATGAGAAGCCAGTCGGGACCTTCATACTAAGCAGGCATTCAAAGAAGATTTCCTTCTCTTCTTTGGTAAGAGTGTAGCTGGCAGGACCTTCATACTGCTTTGCAGGCATGCCGTCTTTTTCATGCGAACATTGCAGGTCCTCCCGTGCCTCAGTTGTATCTTTTGTCTTCCCATACACATCCAAGAAGCCTAGCAGGTTCACGCAAAGGTTCTTCGTCATGTGCATCACGTTGATCGAAGAGCGGACCTCTAGGTCTTTCCAGTAGGGTAGGTCCCAAAATATAGATTTCTTCTTCCACATAGGTGTGGGTCCCTCAGCGTCACTCGGAACAGCTAGTCCGTCGGGACCCTTTCCAAAGATTACATGTAAATCATTGACCATAGCAAGTACGTGATCACCGGTACGCATCGCGGGCTTCTTACGGTGATCTGCCTCGCCTTTGAAATGCTTGCCTGTCTTTCGACATTGATGGTTGGTCGGAACAAATCGACGATGGCCCAGGTACACATTCTTCCTGCAGCTTCCTAGGTATATACTTTCGGTGTCAGCTAAACAGTGCATGCATGCATGGTATTCCTGTTGGAAATATGCCCTAGAGGCAATAATAAATAAGTTATTATTATATTTCTTTGTTCATGATAATAGTCTTTTATTCATGCTATAACTGTATTATCCGGAAATCGTAATACACGTGTGAATACATAGACCACAATATGTCCCTAGTGAGCCTCTAGTTGACTAGCTCGTTGTGATCAACAGATAGTCATGGTTTCCTGGCTATGGACATTGGATGTCGTTGATAACGGGATCACATCATTAGGAGAATGATGTGATGGACAAGACCCAATCCTAAGACTAGCACAAAAGATCGTGTAGTTCATTTGCTAGAGCTTTGCCAATGTCAAGTATCTCTTCCTTTGACCATGAGATCGTGTAACTCCTGGATACCGTAGGAGTGCTTTGGGTGTATCAAACGTCACAACGTAACTGGGTGACTATAAAGGTGCACTACAGGTATCTCCGAAAGTATCTATTGTTTTATGCGGATCGAGACTGGGATTTGTCACTCCGTGTAAACGGAGAGGTATCTCTGGGCCCACTCGGTAGGACATCATCATATGCGCAATGTGACCAAGGAGTTGATCACGGGATGATGTGTTACGGAACGAGTAAAGTGACTTGCCGGTAACGAGATTGAACAAGGTATTGGATACCGACGATCGAATCTCGGGCAAGTAAAATACCGCTAGACAAAGGGAATTGTATACGGGATCGATTGAGTCCTTGACATCGTGGTTCATCCGATGAGATCATCGTGGAACATGTGGGAGCCAACATGGGTATCCAGATCCCGCTGTTGGTTATTGACCGGAGAACGTCTCGGTCATGTCTGCATGTCTCCCGAACCCGTAGGGTCTACACACTTAAGGTTCGATGACGCTAGGGTTATAAAGGAAGCTTGTATGTGGTTACCGAATGTTGTTCGGAGTCCCGGATGAGATCCCGGACGTCACGAGGAGTTCCGGAATGGTCCGGAGGTAAAGATTTATATATAGGAAGTCCTGTTTCGGCCATCGGGACAAGTTTCGGGGTCATCGGTATTGTACCGGGACCACCGGAAGGGTCCCGGGGGCCCACCGGGTGGGGCCACCTGCCCCGGGGGGCCACATGGGCTGTAGGGGGTGCGCCTTGGCCTACATGGGCCAAGGGCACCAGCCCCAAGAGGCCCATGCGCCTAGGGAACCCTAGAGGGAAGAGTCCTCAAAGGGGAAGGCACCTCCGAGGTGCCTTGGGGAGGATGGACTCCTCCCCCCCTCTTGGCCGCTCCCCTTTCTTGGAGTAAGGGGCAAGGCTGCGCCTCCCCCCTCTCCCTTGCCCCTATATATAGTGGAGGGGAGGGAGGGCATCCACACCTGAGCCCTTGGCGCCTCCCTCCCTCCCGTGACACCTCCTCCTCTCCCGTAGGTGCTTGGCGAAGCCCTGCAGGATTGCCACGCTCCTCCATCACCACCACGCCGTTGTGCTGCTGCTGGATGGAGTCTTCCTCAACCTCTCCCTCTCTCCTTGCTGGATCAAGGCGTGGGAGACATCGTCGAGCTGTACGTGTGTTGAACGCGGAGGTGCCGTCCGTTCGGCACTAGGATCATCGGTGATCTGAATCACGACGAGTACGACTCCATCAACCCCGTTCACTTGAACGCTTCCGCTTAGCGATCTACAAGGGTATGTAGATGCACTCTCCTTCTACTCGTAGCTGGTTTCTCCATAGATAGATCTTGGTGACGCGTAGGAAAATTTTGAATTTCTGCTACGTTCCCCAACAGTGGCATCATGAGCTAGGTCTATTGCGTAGATTCTTTGCACGAGTAGAACACAAAGTAGTTGTGGGCGTTGATGTTGTTCAATATGCTTACCATTACTAGTCCAATCTTGTTTCGACGGTATTGTGGGATGAAGCGGCCCGGACCGACCTTACACGTACTCTTACGTGAGACAGGTTCCACCGATTGACATGCACTTGGTGCATAAGGTGGCTAGCGGGTGCCAGTCTCTCCCACTTTAGTCGGAACGGATTCGATGAAAAGGGTCCTTATGAAGGGTAAATAGCAATTGGCATATCACGTTGTGGTTTTGCGTAGGTAAGAAACGTTCTTGCTAGAAACCCATAGCAGCCACGTAAAACATGCAAACAACAATTAGAGGACGTCTAACTTGTTTTTGCAGGGTATGCTATGTGATGTGATATGGCCAAAAGGATGTGATGAATGATATATGTGATGTATGAGATTGATCATGTTCTTGTAATAGGATTCACGACTTGCATGTCGATGAGTATGACAACCGGCAGGAGCCATAGGAGTTGTCTTTATTTATTGTATGACCTGCGTGTCATTGAAGAACGCCATGTAAACTACTTTACTTTATTGCTAAACGCGTTAGTCATAGAAGTAGAAGTAGTCGTTGGCGTGACAACTTCATGAAGACACGATGATGGAGATCATGATGATGGAGATCATGGTGTCATGCCGGTGACAAGATGATCATGGAGCCCCGAAGATGAAGATCAAAGGAGCTATATGATATTGGCCATATCATGTCACTACTCTATTTGATTGCATGTGATGTTTATCATGTTTATGCATCTTGTTTACTTAGGACGACGGTAGTAAATAAGATGATCCCTTACAAAATTTCAAGAAGTGTTCTCCCCTAACTGTGCACCGTTGCTACAGTTCGTCGCTTCTAAGCACCACGTGATGATCGGGTGTGATGGATTCTTACGTTCACATACAACGGGTGTAAGACAGTTTTACACAGCGAAAACACTTAGGGTTAACTTGACGAGCCTAGCATGTGCAGACATGGCCTCGGAACACGGAGACCGAAAGGTCGAGCATGAGTCGTAGAGTAGATACGATCAACATGAAGATGTTCACCGATGATGACTAGTCCGTCTCACGTGATGATCGGACACGGCCTAGTTGACTCGGATCATGTGATCACTTAGATGACCAGAGGGATGTCTATCTAAGTGGGAGTTCATAAGATGAACTTAATTATCCTGAACATAGTCAAAAGACCTTTTGCAAATTATGCCGTAGCTCGCGCTTTAGTTCTACTGTTTTAGATATGTTCCTAGAGAAAATATAGTTGAAAGTTGATAGTAGCAATTATGCGGATAGTAGAAAGCTTATGTCCTTAATGCACTGCTCAGTGTGCTGAACCCCAAACGTCGTTTGTGGATGTTTCGAACATCGAACATACACGTTTTGATAACTACGTGATAGTTCAGTTAAATGGTTTAAGTAGAGGCACCAAAGACGTTTTCGAAACGTCGCGGAACATATGAGATGTTTCGAGGGCTGAAATTGGGATTTCAGGCTCGTGCCCACGTCAAGAGGTATGAGACCTCCGACAATTTTCTTAGCCTACAAACTAAGGGAGAAAAGCTCAATCGTTGAGCTTGTGCTCAGATTGTCTGAGTGCAACAATCACTTGAATCGAGTGGGAGTTGATCTTCCAAATGAGATAGTGATGTTTCTCCAAAGTCATTGACACCAAGCTGCTAGAGCTTCGCAATGAACTATAACATATCAGGGATAGATATGATGATCCTTGAAGTATTCGTGATGTTTGACACCGCGAAAGTAGAAATCAAGAAGGAGCATCAATTGTTGATGGTTGGTGAAACCACTAGTTTCAAGAAGGGCAAGGGAACAAAGGGATACTTCATGAAACGGCAATTCAGCTGCTGCTCTAGTGAAGAAACCCAAGGTTGAACCCAAACCAGAGACTAAGTGCTTCTGTAATAAGGGGAACAACCACTAGAGCAGCATTACCCTAGATACTTGGTAGATGAGAAGGCTGGCAAGGTCGATAGAAGTATATTGGATATACATTATGTTAATGTGTACTTTACTAGTACTCCTAGTAGCACCAGGGTATTAAGATACCGGTTCGGTTGCTAAGTGTTAGTAACTCGAAATAAAAGCTACGGAATAAACGGAGACTAGCTAAACGTGAGATGACGATATGTGTTGGAAGTGTTTCCAACGTTGATATGATCAAGCATCACACGCTCCCTCTACCATCGAGATTGGTGTTTGCATTGAGCATAGACATGATTGGATTATGTCTATCGCAATACGGTTATTCATTTAAGGAGAATAATGGTTACTCTATTTTTGAATAATACCTTCAATGGTCTTGCACCTAAAGGAATGGTTTATTGAATCTCGGTCGTAGTGATACACATTTTCATGCCAAAAGATATAAGATAGTAATGATAGTACCACTTACTTGTGGCACTGCCATGTAAGTCATAATGGTATAAAACGCATGAAGAAGCTCCATGTTGATGGATCTTTGGACTCACTCGTTTTAAAAGGTTTGAGACATGCGAACCATGTCTATTGGTGTATATGCATGAAGAAACTCCATGCAAATTGATCGTTTGGACTCACTTGATTTTGAATCACTTGAGATATGCAAATCATACCACATGGGCAAGATGACTGAAAAGCCTCGTTTTCAGTAAGATGGAACAAGATAGCAACTTGTTGGAAGTAACACATTTTGATGTGTGCAGTCCAATGAGTGCTGAGGCATGCAGTGAATATCGTTATGTTCTTACTTCACAGATGATTCGAGTAGATGTTGAGAATATTTACTTGATGAAACACAAGTCTGAATTATTGAATGGTTCAAGTAATTTCAGAGTGAAGTAGAAGATCATTGTGACAAGAGGATAAAATGTCTATGATATGATCATAGAGATGAATATCTGAGTTACGAGTTTTGGCACACAATTAAGACATTGTGGAAATTGTTTCACAATTAATACCGCCTGGAACACCATAGTGTGATGGTGTGTCCGAACATCATAGTTGCACCCTATTGGATATGGTGCGTACCATGATGTCTCTTATCGAATTACCACTATCGTTCATGGGTTAGGCATTAGAGACAACCACATTCACTTTAAATAGGGCACCACGTAATTCCGTTGAGATGACACCGTATGAATTATGGTTTAGAGAAACCTAAGTTGTCGTTTCTTAAAGTTTGGGGCTGCGACGCTTATGTGAAAAAGTTTCAGGTTGATAAGCTCGAACCCAAAGCGGATAAAATGCATCTTCATAGGAAACCCAAAACAGTTGGGTATACCTCCTAATTCAGATCCGAAAGCAATATGAATTGTTTCTAGAATCGGGTCCTTTCTCGAGGAAAGGTTTCTCTCGAAAGAGTTGAGTGGGAGGATGGTGGAGACTTGATGAGGTTATTGAACCGTCTCTTCAACTAGTGTGTGGCAGGGCACAGGAAGTTGTTCCTGTGGCACCTACACCAATTGAAGTGGAAGCTTATGATATTGATCATGAAACTTCGGATCAAGTCACTACCAAACCTCGTGGGATGACAAGGATGCGTACTACTTCAGAGTGGTACGTAATCCTGTCTTGGAAGTCATGTTGCTGGACAACAATGAACCTACGAGCTATGGAGAAGCGATGGTGGGCCCGGATTCCGATAAATGGCTCGAGGCCATAAAATCCGAGAACGGATCCATGGACTTTGGTGGACTTGCCCGATGATCGGCAAGCCATTAAGATAAATGGATCTTTAAGAAGAAGACGGACGTGGATGGTAATGTCACCGTCTATGAAGGCTCGACTTGTGGCGAAGAGTTTTTCACAAGTTCAAGGAGTTGACTACGATGAGATTTTCTCATCCGTAGCGATGCTTAAGTCCGTCGGAATCATGTTAGCATTAGCTGCATTTATGAAATCTGGCAGACGGATGTCAAAACGAGTTTCCTTACCAGTTTTCGTAAGGAAAGGTTGTATGTAATACAATCAGAAAGTTTTTGTCGATCCTAAGGATGCTAAAAGGTATGCTAGCTCCAGCGATCCTTCTAAGGACTGGAGTGAGCATCTCGGAGTTGGAATGTATGCTTTGATGATGATCAAAGATTTTGGGTTTGTACAAAGTTTATGAGAAACTTGTATTTCCAAAGAAGTGAGTGGGAGCACTATAGAATTTCTGATGAGTATATGTTGTTGACATATTGTTGATCAGAAATGACGTAGAATTTCTGGAAAGCATATAGGGTTATTTTGAAAGTGTTTTTCAATGGAAAGCCTGGATTAAGCTACTTGAACATTGAGCATCAAGATCTATAAGGATAGATCAAAACGCTTAATGGTACTTTCAAATGAGCACATACCTTGACATGATCTTGAAGGTGTTCAAGATGGATCCAGTCAAAGAAGAAGTTCTTGCCTGAGTTGTAAGGTACGAAGTTAAGACTTAAAGCTCGACCACGGCAGAATAGAGAGAAAGGACGAAGGTCGTCCCCTATGCTTAAGACGTAGGCTCTTCAGTATGCTATGCTGTGTACCGCACCTGAAGTGTGCCTTGCCATGAGTCAGTCAAGGGGTACAAGAGTGATCCAAGAATGGCTCACAGGACAGCGGTCAAAGTTATCCTTAGTAACTAGTGGACTAAGGAATTTTCTCGATTATGGAGGTGGTAAAAGAGTTCGTCGTAAAGGTTACGACGATGCAAGCTTGACACCTATCCGGATAGCTCTGAGTAGAGAGACCGGATACATATAATGGAGCAATAATTTAGAATAGCTCCAAGTAGAACAGTTATTTGGAATAGCTCCAAATAGAGCGTGGTAGCTGCATCTAGGAGATGACATAGAGATTTGTAAAGCACACACGGATCTGAAAGGTTCAGACCCGTTGACTAAAACCTCTCTCACAAGCAACATGATCAAACATAAAACTCATTGAGTGTTAATCACATAGTGATGTGAACTAGACTACTGACTCTAGTAAACTCTTGGGTATTAGTCACATGGCGATGTGACCTGTGAGTGTTAATCACATGGCGATGTGAACTAGATTATTGACTCTAGTGCAAGTGGGAGACTGTTGGAAATATGCCCTAGAGGCAATAATAAATAAGTTATTATTATATTTCTTTGTTCATGATAATAGTCTTTTATTCATGCTATAACTGTATTATCCGGAAATCGTAATACACGTGTGAATACATAGACCACAATATGTCCCTAGTGAGCCTCTAGTTGACTAGCTCGTTGTGATCAACAGATAGTCATGGTTTCCTGGCTATGGACATTGGATGTCGTTGATAACGGGATCACATCATTAGGAGAATGATGTGATGGACAAGACCCAATCCTAAGACTAGCACAAAAGATCGTGTAGTTCATTTGCTAGAGCTTTGCCAATGTCAAGTATCTCTTCCTTTGACCATGAGATCGTGTAACTCCTGGATACCGTAGGAGTGCTTTGGGTGTATCAAACGTCACAACGTAACTGGGTGACTATAAAGGTGCACTACAGGTATCTCCGAAAGTATCTATTGTTTTATGCGGATCGAGACTGGGATTTGTCACTCCGTGTAAACGGAGAGGTATCTCTGGGCCCACTCGGTAGGACATCATCATATGCGCAATGTGACCAAGGAGTTGATCACGGGATGATGTGTTACGGAACGAGTAAAGTGACTTGCCGGTAACGAGATTGAACAAGGTATTGGATACCGACGATCGAATCTCGGGCAAGTAAAATACCGCTAGACAAAGGGAATTGTATACGGGATCGATTGAGTCCTTGACATCGTGGTTCATCCGATGAGATCATCGTGGAACATGTGGGAGCCAACATGGGTATCCAGATCCCGCTGTTGGTTATTGACCGGAGAACGTCTCGGTCATGTCTGCATGTCTCCCGAACCCGTAGGGTCTACACACTTAAGGTTCGATGACGCTAGGGTTATAAAGGAAGCTTGTATGTGGTTACCGAATGTTGTTCGGAGTCCCGGATGAGATCCCGGACGTCACGAGGAGTTCCGGAATGGTCCAGAGGTAAAGATTTATATATAGGAAGTCCTGTTTCGGCCATCGGGACAAGTTTCGGGGTCATCGGTATTGTACCGGGACCACCGGAAGGGTCCCGGGGGCCCACCGGGTGGGGCCACCTGCCCCGGGGGGCCACATGGGCTGTAGGGGGTGCGCCTTGGCCTACATGGGCCAAGGGCACCAGCCCCAAGAGGCCCATGCGCCTAGGGAACCCTAGAGGGAAGAGTCCTCAAGGGGGAAGGCACCTCCGAGGTGCCTTGGGGAGGATGGACTCCTCCCCCCCTCTTGGCCGCACCCCTTTCTTGGAGTAAGGGGCAAGGCTGCGCCTCCCCCTCTCCCTTGCCCCTATATATAGTGGAGGGGAGGGAGGGCATCCACACCTGAGCCCTTGGCGCCTCCCTCCCTCCCGTGACACCTCCTCCTCTCCCGTAGGTGCTTGGCGAAGCCCTGCAGGATTGCCACGCTCCTCCATCACCACCACGCCGTTGTGCTGCTGCTGGATGGAGTCTTCCTCAACCTCTCCCTCTCTCCTTGCTGGATCAAGGCGTGGGAGACATCGTCGAGCTGTACGTGTGTTGAACGCGGAGGTGCCGTCCGTTCGGCACTAGGATCATCGGTGATCTGAATCACGACGAGTACGACTCCATCAACCCCGTTCACTTGAACGCTTCCGCTTAGCGATCTACAAGGGTATGTAGATGCACTCTCCTTCTACTCGTAGCTGGTTTCTCCATAGATAGATCTTGGTGACGCGTAGGAAAATTTTGAATTTCTGCTACGTTCCCCAACAATTCCTTGTTTGTCTGTCCTGAAAGGTTACTAAGAGCGGGCCAATCATTGATGGTCACGAACAACGCCTTTAGGTCAAATTCCTCCAGTTTGTGCTCATCCCACGTACGTACACCGTTTCCATTTCACAGCTGTAAAAGTTCTTCAAATAATGGCCTTAGATACACATCAATGTCGTTGCCGGGTTGCTTAGGGCCTTGGATGAGAATTGGCATCATAATGAACTTCCGCTTCATGCACATCCAAGGAGGAAGGTTATAGATACATAGAGTCACGGGCCAGGTGATGTGATTGCTGCTCTGCTCCCCGAAAGGATTAATGCCATCCGCGATTAAAGCAAACCATATGTCCCTTGGGTCACTTGCAAACTCATCCCAGTACTTTCTCTTGATTTTTCTCCACTGCGACCCGTCAGCGGGTGCTCTCAACTTCCCGTCTTTCTTACGGTCCTTACTTTGCCATCGCATCAACTTGACATGCTCTCTATTTCTGACCAGACGTTTCAACTGTGGTATTATAGGAGTATACCACATCACCTTCGCAGGAACCCTCTTCCTGGGGGGCTCGTCGTCAACATCACCAGGGTCATCTCGTCTGATCTTATACCATAAAGCACCGCATACCAGGCATTCGTTCAGATCCTTGTACACACCGCGGTATAAGATGCAGTCATTAGGGCATGCATGTATATTCTGCACCTCCAATCCTAGAGGGCTTAGGACCTTCTTTGCTGCATATGTACTGTCGGGCAATTCATTATCCTTTGGAAGCTTCTTCTTCAATATTTTCAGTAGCTTCTCAAATCCTTTGTCAGGCACAGCATTCTCTGCCTTCCACTGCAGCAATTCTAGTTCGGTACCAAGCTTTGTGTTGCCATCTTCGCAATTGGGGTACAACCCTTTTTTGTGATCCTCTAACATGCGATCAAACTTCAACTTCTCCTTTTGACTTTCCCATTGCATCCTTGCATCGACAATGACCCGGCAGAGATCATCATCATCATCGGGCACATCGTCTGGTTCCTCTTGATCTTCAGCAGCTTCCCCCATTGCATCATCATTAGGCACATCATCTGGTTCCTCTTGATCTTCAACAGCTTCCCCTGTTGCAGCATCACCGTATTCAGGGGGCACATAGTTGTCATCGTCCTCTTCTTCTTCGCCGTCTTCCATCATAACCCCTATTTCTCCGTGCCTCGTCCAAACATTATAGTGTGGCATGAAACCATTGTAAAGCAGGTGGGTGTGAAGGATTTTCCGGTCAGAGTAAGACTTTGTATTCCCACATTTAGGGCATGGACAACACATAAAAACATTCTGCTTGTTTGCCTCAGCCACTTCGAGAAAATCATGCACGCCCTTAATGTACTCGGCGGTGTGTCTGTCACCGTACATCCATTGCCGGTTCATCTGCGTGCATTATATATAATTAAGTGTGTCAAAAACCATTACAGAACATCATGAATAGATAATTAAGTGACCAAATTAATAGAAGTTCATCATCACATTAAAACCAAAGTACATACATAGTTCTCATCTTCAAGCGAAAATCATTACAGAACAACATAAAGCTCTGCAGAGCATCTAAATTAATTAAACCATACATTTAAACTATGTAAAATATTTCAATGCGAAAATAAATGTGATCATAATCGCAACCAAGGTAACAATTGATCCAACGGCATAATGATACCAAGCCTCGGTATGAATGGCATCTTTTCTAATCTTTCTAATTCAAGCGCATTGCATCCATCTTGATCTTGTGATCATCGACGACAATCCGCAACATGCAACTCCAATATCATCTTCTCCTCCTCATTTTTTTATTTTTTCCTCCAAGAAATTATTTTCTTCTTCAACTAAATTTAACCTCTCAACAATAGGGTCGGTTGGAATTTCCGGTTCACATACCTCCTAGATAAATAAAATCTATGTCACGTTGGTTGGCATAATTTTCATAAACAATAAATGAAGCAATAGTTATAATGATAATATATACCACATCCGAATCATAGACAGGACGAGGGCCGACGGGGGCGGATACCAAAACCATCGCACTATATAATAACAAGCAATCAAATAGTAAGAAAATTTGACAAGTATCTATCTAAAGCAAGAATTTTTTTTTTCCAGAAAGAAGATAAGAACAAGAGGCTCACCACGGTGGTGCCGGCGACGAGATCGGCGCGGGCGATCGACGACAGTGAAGACGGGGACGGGCGTGAGGGGCCGCTAATATAAACCTAGACAAATCTCGGGAAAAATAGAGTTCGGAGGTCGTGCTTAGAGAGGAGAAAGCTTAACTAGTGTGGCTCGGGCATTTCATCGAACACCTCAAGTGCATAGGAGGTGAGCTAGAGCACCACAAAGCCCTCCCCTCCCCGGCAAGAGAAAAATAGAGCAGTGGAGTGCTCTGCTCGCGGGCGAGGGGTATATATAGGCACCTCAACGGTCCCGGTTCGTGGCATGAACCGGGACTAAAGGGTAGCCAGTTGTCTCGGTTCGAGCCACCAACCGGGACCAATGGTGGTGGGCCAGGAGCCAGGCCCATTGGTCCTGGTTCGTCCCACCAACCGGGACCAAAAGGTCCAGACGAACCGGTACCAATGGCCCACGTGGCTCGGCTGGCCCCCCGGGCTCACGAACCGGGACCAATGCCCCCATGGGTCCCGGTTCTGGACTGAACCGGGACTAATGGGCTGACCCGGCCTGAACCAAAACCCTCTTTTCTACTAGTGACGGTGGTGACGTTTTCCCTCTTGAAGGCATTGTTTTGGAGCAGAGGTTCACTGGAGGGGCCAATAGGTGGAGCGGTGTTGCATCTACTACATTGGCGACGGTGGGTCTCGGCGGCGTGGAGCAGTGGAGTCTCGGCGTTGGACGCGGTTTGATGGATGCGTGCAGGCTGGTGGCATTGCCTTGCGTCGTGGTGACATCGACAACAGATAGGCCTGACAAGGTCTATGAAATGGTCCCTCCTGGAGATGGGAAGGTGGAAGATGGCAGTGACGGATCCTAGAACGTGCACATGCAGTGCGCGTTGTAGGACACCTAGACTAGTTGGTGCCACTGGATTAGATGGTGTTCGTAGATGCGATCAGGGCACATCTTTATACTTGTTGGTGTAGCGACTTTGTTCACCTTGAAGGTGGATTTGGTTGATCTTTGGATTTATTTTGTCAGACTTTGTTGAATTACTTAATAAAGATGGCTGCATGCATCATTTTGATGCAGAGGCTGAGGTAATCCTCCTTTTCAAAAAAAATTGAGGTCAAGGGTGGTCACATTTGCAAAGCCAGTAAGCAAGTTGATATGATCGATGATGGTATGACCTAGGAGCAGCAGCTCCCGGACATAATATTCCCCCATTTCTCTTTTCCTTTCTTCACTTGTTACGATCGGTGGATCACATGAATTAGCCTTGGAATTGACAATTCTCATCTTTTCTTGAAGCTGGACATGCGCCAAGTGCCGGCGTCTACTCTAGTGCTGTTGCTGGAGCCACTGATGTGGACGGGCCTTGGGTTTAGCTGGCTAGTAGTGCTCTTGATCAATTAGGCAAATGAAAGCACGGCGTTGGCACTAGTGGAAGAGAGACAAAGATACATAGCTATAGGAGGACTGATTTTCCTGACCAGAATTGATCTAAATTGATCCACAGTAAAAGGCAAAAGTGCATCCAATCATGCTTGAACGTCTGTAGATAAGCTGACAAGGAGAAGGATAAAAATGCTAGCCAGTGCTCTGCAAATCCAATCGTGACAAAACGGGTTCGATCATTGAAACACCCAGAGCAGAAAAAGAACGGCAGAAATTAAAGGTACGGTCTAAGACGATAGATGCTGTCCCAGCTCTGCAAATTGATTTTTAGTTTAATCCTCTGGACAAGTTAAGCAACGCCTTGCTTGAGTAGATCAACCATAAACGAAAAAGCTTCTCATCACAGTGTTGTTAAGATATGCATCGACACTTGCAATAACATGTTATCCTGGGACCGGGTGAGCGTCACGGGTCACATGGACGAGAGGGGCGATGGACGTGCGACTCCGTCGCCGCCGCTCCTGCCGGAACCACCGCCGCCGTTCCTGCCGGGCGATGGAGAGGGTAAGGGGGCCGGTGGAGGGGAGGCTTCACCGCCACCGATCCGGCAGGCATCCCTACCGTGCGATGGAGAGGCGTCTCCGCCGATGCCGATCCTGCCGGATCCGCCTCGGCCTCCTTCTCCTCTGGAAGAGATGCGGCCGGCGCTGGCAGTGGCACTCGTGGCGGCGCACGGTCCGCCTCCCTGCCCGGTTTCCCGTCGAGGTCCCTCGACGGCGGATCGGGATCGGGGGTTTTTTGAATCCTTCAAAATGGCGCGTGCGTTTCGAAATGCAAGGGAGGCTGGGCGATGGATCAATGGTTTGATCTACTCGCATCCGTCTCGATGGACGACCATCAGAGATGAAGAAGGAGAAATTTTTGGCCAGACAGCATCTGAGAACCGACGAGGAACTTGCTAGTGGTAAGCGTTTATTGATTGATATTTACCAAATCGAGGTTCTTGAGTGTGTGCAGGTGCCTGAGGAATGCGGAGATCAACCTATCGTTGTGGATCTTACGACGGAGGTGGACGGACTGAAGCCTACACAGTGGTTTGGGGGTCGCTTCTGGATCATTGCCGACGAGGAGGAAGATGATGATGATCGGCAGGCAACGTCTGATCGGCCACCTCCTAAGCTTGACTTGGTAACATCCGTCTCGTTGCCTAATCCCAATGTTGGCAAAAACTCGATGCCGCTCGGTCCTAGGGTTCCTTCACAGAAGTTGAAAGTGAAACCATGGATTCGACCGTTGCCAAAAGTGGCTCCGCCGGTTGTTACACTGTCCGACTTTTTTCGTCCCGAGTGCTGGACGAGAGTAACTAGGCGAAAGAATAAGGGAGGCCGAATTGTGCCTCAGCGATCGCCGGCGGCGGCTGATGTGCGTGATGTTCGGGCGGCGAGGATTGAACGTTTGAATTCGCTTTTAGGCAGAGACGGGCCGCAAGTGAACGATAGCGTTGTGGGCTTGGCTAGTACTGGGCTTGAGGCCCAGTGGGCTGGCCAAGCCTGCGATCCACCTAGGAGGGGCGACGTGCATGAGGAGGCTTCGGATCGAGAGCCGCCGCATGCACATTTGCTCGTTCCCTGCTGCCGCATCGCTGGTTCTAGGGTTCGTCGTCGCGGGAGTCAGGGATTCCCGACTGCCTCCTCACGTTGTCTCGCCCTTGGGATCGACTGGTTCGGAGGCCGCTCGCCATCCACGATTCGCACGACTGCGATGCCGCCCAAGCCCCCTCCACCGAGGGCCGCGCCGGCGTCGAGGAATGCGTCGGGGGCTGCGAGCGTCGCTTCACCGCAGGCTGCGGGCGCCGCCTCTCCGGTTCTCGCACGGGATGCGCCTCCACCCAGGGTGGCTCCGCCGCAGCCTAGGGTGGCGCCTCCTCCGTCCCCTGCGAGGGCCGCTCCACCGCCACGAAGGGTTGCGCCACCTCCGCCGCCCCCACCAAGGGCTGCACCATCGCTGCCGCCTAGGGCTGAGCCACCGTCTCCGCAATGACCGTGGCCGAGGCAGATGGCGGGCGGCCGCGGTGGGACGGGCCAAGGCATGAATGGTCGCGGTGCGGGTGCTTCCGCGGGTGACAATCGCAACCCTCCGCGCGGTCAGTGGGGCGATGATGGTTTTAATGCTTATGGTGATGGTCTGCATCGGGGTTCTTCGTCTACCGGAGGTGGTCGTGGCTATGCTTGGGTAGATCAAGGCAACGCCGGTAAGAGTTTCCAAGGACCGCCCAGCAACTTTGTGGAGGGCGAGGTTTGCCCGAATAACCGTCCTTTCCGGGGTCGTTTCTGGAGGCCGTGGCGGGAACCGGCGCCCTCCTCCACCGAGGCAGCCGACCACTGTTTCTGAGCAGCAGACGATCTCGCCGGATGTGGCTGCCATTGGATCGGCTCTACCGCAGGTGGCGGTGGAGACGGTTCAGGCCTTGGCCACAGTCACGTTGCCGGAGCCCATGCAGACTGGAGATACTGCTTTTGAACAAGGTACGGAGAAGTCCGAGGTTGAAAAGGTGTCCAAGTGGGCGGCTAAAAAGAAGAAGTTGACCTGTTTTCGTTGCGGTGAACCGGGTCACTTTTTGGTTGAATGCACTGTGGAGTTATGTGACTTGTGCCGGAAACCTAAGCATACAACTTCTGAGTGTCCTCTTTTGTTGGGGCCTAAACCTTCTGTTAACATCTATGGGGTGTGTTGCTCAGAGTTGATGTTCTTCGAGTCTCCCAGTGTGGAACCCTTGACACTCGTGGTTGAGACCTCCTTCCCTGGTGTGGTGAAGGTGGTTCATGGACCTTTGACTGAGGCTCAAATCATTCAGCAGTTGCGGGAGTTGGCACCAGGTAATTTTCAGTGGTCTTTGCTCAAGCTGACAGACCAGACTTACAAAGTGGATTTCCCGTCTAAGGAGGATCAGCTGAGAATCCTCAAGTTTGGTATGAGCAGGGTCACTGGTACTAGTTTTGTGCTGCAGTTTGATGAGTGGAAAAAGAAGGAGCCCCAGGGCACGCCGTTAACTCAGATTTGGGTTTCTCAAGGGTGCCATCTGCTCCCCTGGATAGTTTTTTGGTCACTTGGAGCCTGGGTTCTCTGATTGGTAAGACTGAACAGGATATGCAGTTCACACATGCTCATGGGGTGGCGCGTTTGCTTGTCAGTGTTGCTAACATTGAGTTCTTGCCGGATGTGGTGCCTTGGACGCATGAAGGCGTCCTGTATCAGTTGGATGTCGAGTATGATGATCCCAATCTTTTCCGGAAATTTGAGGACGACAATCCTATGGACACTTCCGAGGGAGGAGGTGCTTCGGGGAACCAGGATGATAGTGCTAAGAGTAATGATGATAAGGCCAAGGGGCCTTCGGGGTCCGTCTAACTCTAGTGAGACTGCTACTGAAAGGTCAACAGGTACTGTTCCGACGAGTACGTTGCAGCTTGGTTCCTTTGGGGCTTTCTCGGCGCCTCCTAGGCTTTGGAGTGATCGAGTTGTTTCGGTGGACCCGGTGGTGCATCCGTTTTTGCCCGAGCTTGTTGGGCTGGGGGGAGCCGCGGGGCAGGAGGCCCCTACCACTCCCTCTTCTCCTTCTCCTCCTCCTGTTTTGGAGGTGGAGGCTGTGGCGGATGACGCAGCACGAGGTGGTGGGCAGGTGTCCCGGTGCTCCGCGTCGCCATCTTCGTCGGCGCCGAGGGCGAGCGCGACGGCTATGCTCTCTCCTATGAGATCGGCCGTCTTTGGAGGGGTGTGCGGTTAGGAGGCCACCGTACACCTTCCCACCAGGTTGCTACCTGCCGTGGTGGGCGGGTCGGGTGGAGTGGCCAACCAGGCACCCCGCTCCCCGGATCGCCCACCTAGGCTGGTTTCGCCCGTCTCAGGCCCGTCGGCCGCACCTGTTTTTGGCGGGACTCCCGTGGAGATGCTTGCGGGCGGTATCGTCGTCTATTGGTGTGTCCCTGGATGTCCCAGGCCGGGTTACCACTGTTGGGGGTCGTGCAGGAGGCCCTTCCCCAAGCAGAGTTTCGCGCGAGGAGGTCATCACCTTTGGAGGGATCCCGGATCCTGTCTCTGACGGGAGGCGGATCAGCAGTCGGCTGCAGGAGCAATCGGACGATGATGACATGCAGCAGAGGTGCGCTATGAGGGCGGCCAAGCTGCGTGACGTTGAGATCTCTACAGGTATGGATGTTAATAAATCAAATTCAATTTTGCATTTTACAAATGATGAGATTGTTCATAATGCAAATCAACTAGGGGTTTCACTTGGTAGTAATGATAGTGAGATTACTAAATCAGTTAATGACATTTTTGATTAAGAGGCGAAGAGGGCATTGGAAATGATTCGTAACATATATAGTTGTCGTTAAACCCATGAATGAGTCGGACATTGATGCGCTAGGGGTCAGGGTTCTTGATGGTTTGTGTGTGGATCTTGACCCTTCATTTCCTGAGACTGAGGAGGACGAGGGTTCGGTTCTCATGGCCTCAAACCATGTAGATGGTTCGTTGGTTATCTCGGCTAAGCCAGGTTGTGATGACCGGCCCGAGGATCACGTTAAGCCTAAGCGGAGATGGAAATGGAAGGTTTACCCAGTGTCGGCTGTGCCTAGAAGTGCTAGGATCCGTACATCTAAAAAATTTCATGATGAAATATGAGAGGCATTTTCTGGAATAGTAGAGGTCTTAAAGACTTGGCTAAAAGAAGGTTTCTAGCGGATACTTCTCTTGAGCATCAATTGGATTTTATTGCTCTATCAGAGACTGGAAGGGACAACTTCACCCCCCAATTTCTTAGCACTTTATCGGGGGGTGTTGACTTCGACTGACATTGCCTCCCTCCGCGAGGAAGATCCGGTGGGGTTTAACTTGGGGTTAAGTGTGACTTTTTGGAAGTTTGGAGTGTAGTTATGAGAGATTTTGCGGTAAAGTTTCAGCTCAAAACTAAGGCAGATGGGTTTGATTGGGCTCTCGTGGCAGTTTACGGCGCCGCACAACCAGAACTCAAACCAGACTTTTTGGCCGAACTTGTCCGTATTTGTGGTAACGAGCAACTCCCTATTTTAGTGGGGGTGATTTTAACATTATTCGAAGACGGGAGGAAAAGAATAATGAGAATTTTGACGGCAGATGATCGTTTATGTTCAATACCATCATTGAGAGCTTGGATCTTAGAGAGATAGAGCTGTCAGTGTAGCGACCAGACCTCAAACAGTCTGATCTCTGTGCTTTAGTGTCATCCCTGGATCAGTAATGCTGACACGCACAGTACTTGAAGGATTTATAACAGAGTAGCAATCACACACTTATTACATCGAATATCTCAAAAGAGAACTTATTACAATGGATATGGCTTAAGGCCATCTAATAACGATAACAGCGGAAGGCTTGGAAGATAAGTGAGTCCATCAACTCCAACGGCATCACTGAGTATAGAACCACGAACGAAGGCACCTTACTCGTCGTCTGAAAAGTCTGCAACATGATCGTTGCAGCCCGAAAACGGGTCAGCACATGAAATATGTTGGCAATGTAACACATAGAGAGTAATGAACAAAATTATACTATACTAATGGCTGGTGGAGATCTCCTTGGTTACAGTTTTGCATAAAGCCATTTTTTCCCTACTGCAAAGGAATAAATTTTATTTAACAATCATGGTGGTTGTTAAACATTGAGAAGATAGACATCCTCTCAATCCCAATTAAACATCATCATTAAACCCAACAAAATTGATTAAAGTAACATGATGAAATTCACATAATATCCAGGTACTAGATACTCAAGATGTCCATAATTGGGGTCACGGCTAACCATGATTAGTTTATACACTCTGCAGATGTTTGCGCACTTTTCCACACAAGACATGATCTCCTCCGTTGGGATTCTCACACTACATGATGTTTGAGAAACGGATGACCAAGACATAGTCTTTCAGAAGCGCTAGCACCTTACGATCGGGTAGACAGTACCAACCTACATCCCCTACATCTGCTAGTCCACCACTGTAAGAGTTCGCGCGTCTTAGTCAACTATGCTAGAGCCCATAGTAGCTTGTGGCTGCACACAGAAGTTTCTAGCATGAATAATCTCATGATCCCTTTGAGCCTGGGTGGCGGTCCATAAAGAAAAACAGGCAATCACTGGAATACCCAGGTGCCTCAATGCACCCAGATGTGTGTTTAAGTTGCCACCTTAAACAAACCATTAATTTAACAATCTCACATCTGTCATGGATACACTCACCCAATCCACGTCTACTAGCATAGCATGGCACAATAAGCAAACATAGAAGTAACTCCCAAGGGTTTGATAATAAAACAGGTAATAGGTACTACCTCATCTACTTCCCAAAATCCACATATTAATCAGATCCTAATCATGCAATTGTTTGAGGATTGATCTAATGCAATAAAACTGGATAGTAAAGAGGTATGGTCAAAGTGTTACTTGCCTTGCTGATGATCCGCGAAACCTAGAGATTCAAAGTAGCAAGCGGCGCACTTCGGGTACTCTATCGCAAACAAACAAGCATACAATAAGTACTCATCTAATGCACAGGTAAAACTCAAATAAGAGATCTAACCAGAAAGTTTAACTTAAGAACTCCGGTTTGCAAAAAGAATCAAATCGAACGAATCAACGAAAGTCAACGGCGAAAGAAACAAGCTTCGTTTACTAATCTGGATCTAAGTCAAGTTCTACAGAAGCAAAATCTTTTTTGAGTAGGTTAAACGGAAAGGGGGTTTCGAGACGAAACTCTAGGCGCTTGAATCGCCTGATTCCGATAAACGAGCGAAGAGTTATACTAGAACGAAAATCGGATCAGAAATCGCGATCAGGAATAACCGCGGAAAATCGGAGAAAAAGAAAAACTGACAAACAGATTAACGAAAGAACGTTAGTTAACTGAAACTAAACGGCGAAAGCGTCCGTTAGAATGAACGAACGGGCGAACACTCAATAAATAAAAAAACCGAAAAAAACTGATCTATTTTAAAAAAATGAAACTAGGGTTTTCTAAAAAAACGGATCTGTTTCTTTAGAAAAACCGGGGCGGCGGGGCGGCTACCTCGGCTCGGCTCCGGCAGGGTTCCGGTGCGGCGGCGGGACGGCGTGGGGTGGCGGCGCTGCGGTGGCGGCAGCGGGAGGCGGCGGCAGGAGGCGGCGGCGGCGGCGGCTGCGGCTGCTGCTGCTGCTGCAGCCGGGCGGGTCAGGTGGCAGGGTGGGGAGGGGCGGCGGCGGTATTTAAGAGGGGGGTGGCTTGGGGGAGGGGCAAGGCGGCGGGGAGAGGAGTCCGGCTCGGACTCCTAGTCCGGGTCGGCGGCGGTGGCGCGCGGCGCGGAGGCAGCGGCGCGGGCGGGCCTGCTTGGCTCGGCTGGGCCTCCGGCCCAGTCGGGCGCGGGAGAGTTTTTTTTAAATAATTTCACCGAACAGAAAATAAATTCTAGAAAAACAAATAAAAATCTAAAAATGCCAAAACAAATTTTCACCGTCTAATTAAAATATTTAGAACAAGATGAACATTTTCTTGGCCCTAAAATGCAGTTTTGAAAACATGCAATTTTTCCTAAATTCAAATAAAATAGCAAAAACTCCAGAATAAAACTTATTTCATTTTTTTATTAAATCCTCAATATTTCTTTATTTTGGGAAAGTCATTTTATTCCCTCTCTCATATATTTATAGTGTACATAATTGAAGATAAAATAAATAAAATCAAAGGATCCTATTTTCAAAAATTGAGAAAACTCAAATATGAAAATAACGAAATCCCCAACTCTCTCCGAGGGTCCTTGAGTTGCGTAAAATTTCTAGGATCAAACCAAAAGCAAATAAAATATGATATGCATTGATGATCTAGTGTATAACATTCCAAATTGAAAATTTGGGATGTTACAAACCTACCCCCCTTAAGATGAATCTCGCCCTCGAGATTCGGGTTGGCTAGAGAATAAGTGAGGGTGGTCCTTCAGCAGATCTTCCTCTCGCTCCCAGGTGGCTTCATCCTCGGTGTGGTGGCTCCACTGAACTTCACAAAACTTGATAACTTTGTTGCGGGTGACTCGGCTGGCATACTCAAGAATCTTGACTGGTTTCTCCTCATAAGTCAAATCACTGTCCAACTGAATCGCTTCCAGCGGCACTGTATCTCTGAGCGGTATATCAGCCATCTCTGCGTGGCACTTCTTCAACTGGGAAACGTGGAATACAACGTGAACTCCTGACAATCCTTTGGGCAATTCCAATTTGTAGGCTACTTCTCCCATACGCTCCAAAACTTTGTATGGTCCCACAAAACGTGGTGCTAACTTACCCTTAACTCCAAAGCGCTTAACTCCTCGAAGTGGAGATACACAAAGATAAACTCTATCTCCAACTTCGTACACTGTCTCCTTGCGTTTAGAATCTACATAGCTCTTCTGCCTGGACTGGGCTACCTTTAGCCTATCGCGAATCAACTTCATTTTCTGTTCAGACTCCTTAATCAAATCCGGTCCAAACAACTGGCGTTCTCCAACTTCATCCCACAACAACGGGGTCCTGCACCTCCTTCCGTACAAGGCTTCGAAAGGGGGCATCTTCAAACTGTACTGATAACTGTTGTTGTAAGAGAACTCGGCATAAGGCAAATTCTCGTCCCAAATAGATCCATAGTCTAGCGCACAAGATCTCAGCATATCCTCTAAAATCTGATTGACTCTTTCGGTCTATCCATGTGTCTACGGATGAAAGGCTGTACTGAACTCTAGCCTGGTACCCAAAGTTTCGTGCAACTGATTCCAGAACTTTGAGGTAAACTGGGTTCCTCTATCTGATACAATGCTCCTAGGAACTCCATGCAGACATACGATCCTGGTATGTATATCTTGGCCAACTTAGCACTGGTGTAAATGGTCTTTACTAGGATGAAATGTGCTACCTTCGTCAATCGATCGACTGCAACCCAAATCGAGTCATAGCCTGAGCGAGTCCTAGGCAATCCCATCATAAAATCCATGCCTAGTTTATCCCACTTCCATTTGGGTATCGACAATGGTTGTAGCAATCCTGCTGGCTTTTGATGCTCTGCCTTCACTCTCTGACATACATCACAAACTGTTACGTACTCCGCAATATCCTTCTTCATTCCGGTCCACAAGAAAGTGTCTTTCAAATCCAGGTACATCTTGGTATTTCCTGGGTGAATCGAATATGGTGAATCATGGGCCTCCTGCAGAATCAACTTCCTGATATCTGGGTCGTTAGGCACATAAACACGGTCTTCAAACCATAGGGTATCGTGCTCATCCTCACGAAATCCTTTAGCTTTTCCTTTGTTCATCTTCTCCTTTATGGAGGCAATCTCCTTGTCAGTCTTCCGAGCTTCTCTGATCTTTTCCATCAGAGTAGACTGAATCTCCAATGCTGCTACATAGCCTCTCAGAACTATCTCCAAACATAGCTCACGAAGGTCCTCGGCTAACTCCTTCGGTAAATCTTCTGTTATTAGTGTGTTGACATGGCTCTTGCGGCTCAACGCATCGGCTGCTACGTTAGGCTTTCCGGGGTGATAATGCGATCTCATATCATAATCTTTGATGAGCTCCAACCATCTCCTTTGCCTGAGATTTAACTCCTTTTGTGTGAAAATGTATTTCAAACTCTTGTGATCCGTGTACACCTCACAATGATTTCCGTCAAGAAAATGTCTCCAGGTATTCAACGCATGCACTATGGCTGCTAACTCTAAATCATGTGTGGCATAATTCAACTCATGAGGTTTCAGCTGTCGTGAAGCATACGAAACAACTCTTCCCTCCTGCATAAGCACGGCTCCAAGTCCTCGACGTGAAGCGTCGCAAAACGCCTCATAATCCTTGCTCTGATCTGGCAGAATCAACACTGGTGATGTAACCAAACGTTTCTTCAACTCCTGGAAATTGGCCTCACATTCCTCGGCCATTTGAACTTGGTATCCTTCTTTAACAACTCCGTCATGGGTTTCGCAATTTTTGAGAATTTCTCAATGAATCTCCGGTAGTATCATGCAAGTCCAAGAAAACTCTGGATCTCTCCAACTGTTGTTGGGGCTTCCCAATTTGTCACGGGGACAACCTTGGTGGGAACTACTTCTATTCCTTCGCCGGATATAACATGTCCGAGGAATCCAACTTCCTTCAACCAAAACTCGCATTTGCTGAACTTGGCATATAACTGATGTTCTCTGAGCTTCTCAAGTACCAAACGCAAATGCTCCTTATGCTCCTCTTCATTCTTTGAGTAGACCAAAATATCATCAATGAACACCACGATGAATTTATCCAAAAACTCCATAAATACCTTGTTCATCATGTTCATGAAAAAGGCAGGTGCGTTAGTTAGACCAAATGACATAACGGTATACTCGTACATCCCATACCTGGTGGTAAAAGCCGTCTTAGGTATATCCTGCTCTGGAATCTTCAACTGATGGTATCCTGATCACAAATCGATCTTGGAAAATACCTTAGCTCCTTGCAATCGGTCAAACAGATCATTGATCATCGGCAGTGGGTACTTGTTCTTGATAGTTACTGCATTCAATCCTCGATAATCAACAACCATCCTTAATGATCCATCCTTCTTCTCCACTAGAAGTACTAGCGATCCCCAAGGCGAAGAACTTGGGCGAATATAACCTTTATCCAGTAACTCCTTAATCTGCTTCTTAATCTCTTCCAAATCTTTTGTGGGCATCCTGTATGGTCTCTTAGATATTGGCCATGTGCCTGGCAAAAGCTCGATCAAAAACTTGATGTCTCTATCTGGTGGCATGCCTGGCAACTCCTCTGGAAATACGTCAGGGAAATCCTTCACCGCTGGTACTTCCTCCTGCACAACTCCTGATAAGGAATTTACTTGAGTCCTCTTCGGCACATGCCGGGATACATACTTGATCCTTCTTCCTTCTGGCGTCGTAAGCAAAATCGCCTTACTGGTGCATTCAATGTTCCCACCATACTTCGATAACCAATCCATGCCTAATATCACATCCAATCCTTACGATTCCAATACTATTAGGTCCGAAGGAAATATGTAGTTACCAATCCTTAATGGTAACCGATCACACCATAGACTAGCCATATATTCCGCTCCAGGCGAGGTTACTAACATGGGTGACCTAAGGGCTTGGGTTGGCAGTTTATACTTATCCACAAATCCCCTTGAGATGTATGAATGCGATGCACCAGTATAAAAAAGAACGAGTGCAGTAAATGACTTAACCAAAAACTTACCTATTACTGCATCTGGCTGAGCTTCAACCTCCTCCACATTAACGTGGTTCACCTATCCCCTATTGAAAGGGTTCGGCTTCTTCCCTGAGCTTCCATTTCCATTTCCATCCTGGGCTTCAGGATATTCATTGGCATAATGTCAAGTCTTCTGACACTTATAGCAAGTGACTTGGCTCAGGTCTCTCTTGGCTGTGGTTGACGAGTTGGTACGGTTCTGGCCGTTGCTTCCTCCATTCCCGTTACCATTCTTGGGGCCATTATGACTATGCGAACTCCCTCCTCCATGGGTATGCTGAAAATGTCCTCCCGTTTTAGGGGTAAAACGTGGCTTCTACTGAGCTCCAGAATTGTACTTCCCTTGTCCATACTTCCTCTTGCGGTTTTCAATCTGCTGCTGCTTCCCTTCAATCATAAGAGCGTGATCTACCAACTCCTGGTAGTTGTTGAAGCTTGCTACCATCAATTGCATGCTTAGCTCATCATTCAGTCCTTCCAGAAACTTCTCTTGCTTAGTTGCATCCATAGCAACGTCATCTGGGGCATAACATGCTAGCTTACTAAAGTCATCCACATACTGGCCAACTGTCCGTCCTCCTTGGCGCAAGTTGCGAAACTCACGCTTCTTCATGGCCATAGCTCCTGCTGAAACTGATCCCATGTGATAGTGTCGATAGGATAAGTGGCTGTGAAATTCTCCCACCATGATGCTGCGGGTCCCTCAAGCTGATGTGCGGCAAAATGCACCTTTTCCGCATCTATGCATCCTGCAGTGGTCAACTCCCTTCCTGTCTTGTGGAGCCAATCATCTGCAACTATCGGCTCGGTGCTACTGGAGAACACCGGTGGATTCAGTCTAAGGAAACGGGTTAAATGATCAACAGGTGGTGGTGGTGGTGGGTTGTTGTTGTTGTTGTTGTTGTTGTTGTTGTTCCCCTGATTCCGATTCTGGACTAGCAACTGCATCAACGCATTCTGCTGCTGGATCAACTGAGTGAGCTCCGGTGGGAAAGCAAATCCATTGTCACATCTTGGAGGCATCTGAGGGTTTAAGAAAAGATGAGAATATAGAATAGAATGAGGTCTAGAGGGAAAACACTACCCATATGCACATGAGACAAATGCAAACAAAATCACTTCATTCAATCAAACAAGGGCATACAATGGACTAACTATCGTTATAAAAGTGCTCGGACTATACTAGATACATGGGGGAATACTACTACGGTTATGGTGGTCGACTAGAAAAACTGCTCTGATGAAGACTCCATGATATCTTCTCCAGCTTCATCAACATAGTCATCATCACTATCGTCTGGGTCCGAGTCGGTGTCGTCGATGATGATGTAGTTCTCTGGACAGGTGCAATCTTCGTCTTCTCCTCCAGTCGCGGGAAATCCCATAAACACCTTTAGCTTCTTCGTCAGATCTCCATTCTTCTCCATGAGTGTTGCTATTTCCTCCTCATATCCATCGCGTGTAGACTTGAGTTCTTCCTCCAGTTACATGATCTTGGTCATAGTCTTCTTTAGATCTATCATGCCTGCACACATCTGGTTCTCCTGGCGTCGAATGTGCCGGTTTAACACCTAGATGAAAGCTGCAATGGATCTATCCTTCCTGGTGCTGATCATCTCCCATTGATCATCTCTTCACCCACAAATCTGGTAAATAGTATCCTTGAGATACTTGTGGTAAACTTCTCTAATACGTCCCATTGTGATGTGGGCTGCCATGCTCTTTCCTAGACTCCAGGTTGGTCCATCGAACGAAAACTCTATGGGCTCAGTGAAGGGCATGAACGTCCTTCCTGGAACTTGAACTAGAATCATCCAACGCTCCTCTTCTGCTAAAGTGGCGACGTAGGTCCCGATGAAGCTTGGTACTCCAATATTCAGGTATCTAGTGACTTCCTTAAAATGGCGTCCAAAGGGTGTATCTTCGTCCGGTTGCGCGAACTTGTTCATTGCATCCGCCATCCTAAAAGATTAGAAAACATGAGGAGTCAGAAATGAGAACAGAGAGTAGTGATCTAGGGCTTTAGCTTAGTGGTCATGTCCTACAGTCAGTGTGTGCTCTGATACCATCTTGTAGCAATCAGGCCTCAAATAGTCTGATCTCTGTGCTTTACTGTCATTCCTGGATCAGTAATGCTGACATGCACAGTACTTGAAGGATTTATAACAAAGTAGCAATCACACACTTATTACATCGAATGTCTCAAAAGATAACTTATTATAATGGATATGGCTTAAGGCCATCTAATAACGATAACACCGGAAGGATTGGAAGATAAGTGAGTCCATCAACTCCAACGGCATCACTGAGTATAGAACCACGAACTAAGGCACCTTAATCGTTGTCTGAAAAGTCTGCAACATGAACGTTGCAGCCCGAAAACGGTCAGCACATCAAATATGCTGGCAATGTAACACATAGAGAGTAATGAACAAAATTATACTATAATACATGCATATATGGCTGGTGGAGAGCTCAATTTTTCCCTACTGCAAAGGAATAAATTTTATTTAACAATCATGGTGGTTGTTAAACATTGAGAAGATAGACATCCTCTCAATCCCAATTAAACATCATCATTAAACCCAACAAAATTGATTAAAGTAACATGATGAGATTCACATAATATCTAGGTACTAGATACTCAAGATGTCCATAACCGGGGACACGGCTAACCATGATTAGTTTATACACTCGATAGAGGTTTGCGCACTTTTCCCCACAAGTCTCGATCTCCTCCGTTGGGATTCTCGCACTACATGATGTTTGAGAAACGGATGACCGAGACATAGTCTTTCAGAAGCGCTAGCACCTTATGATCGTGTAGAGAGTACCAACCTACATCCCCTACATCTTCTAGTCTACCACTGTAAGAGTTCGCACGACTTAGTCAACTATGCTAGAGCCCATAGTAGCTTGTGGCTACACACGGAAGTTTCTAGCATGAATAATCTCATGATCCCTTTGAGCCTGGGTGGTGGTCCATAAAGAAAAATTGGCAATCACTGGAATACCCAGGTGCCTCAATCCACCCAGATGTGTGTTCAAGTTGCCACCTTAAATAAACCATTAATTTAACAATCTCACATCTGTCATGGATACACTCACCCAATCCACATCTACTAGCATAGCATGGCACAATAAGCAAACGTAGAAGTAACTCCCAAGGGTTTGATAATAAAACAGGTAATAGGTACTACCTCATCTACTTCCCAAAACCCACATATTAATTAGATCCTAATCATGCAATTGTTTGAGGATTGATCTAATGCAATAAAACTGGGTAGTAAAGAGGTATGATCAAAGTGTTACTTGCCTTGCTGATGATCCGCGGAACCTAGAGATTCAAAGTAGCAAGCGGCGCACTCCGGATACTCTATTGCAAACAAACAAGCATACAATAAGTACTAATCTAATGCACAGGTAAAACTCAAATAAGAGATCTAACCAGAAAGTTCAAATTAAGAACTCCGGTTTGCAAAAAGAATCAAATCGAACGAAGCAACGAAAGTCAACGGCGAAAGAAACAAGCTTCATCTACTAATCTGGATCTACGTCAAGTTTTACAGAAGCAAAATCTTGTTTGAGTAGGTTAAACGGAAAGAGGGTTTCGAGATGAAACTCTAGGCGCTTGAATCGCCTGATTCCGATAAACGAGCGAAGAGTTATACTAGAACGAAAATCGGATCAGGAATCGCGATCTGGAATAACCGCGGAAAATCCGAGAAAAAGAAAAACTGACGAACAGATTAACGAACGAACGTTCGTTAACTGAAACTAAACGGCGAAAGCGTCCGTTAGAACGGAGGAATGGGCGAACGCTCGCTAAATAAAATAAACCGATCTATTTAAAAAAACGAAACTAGGGTTTTCTAAAAAAACGGATCGGTTTCTTTAGAAAAACCGGGCCGACGGGGCGGCTACGTCGTCTCGGATCCGGTGGGGCTCCGGCAGGGTTCCGTTGCGGCGGCAGGAGGCGGCGGCGGCGGCTGCTGCTGCGGCGGCGGCGGGGTGGGTCGGGTGGCGGGGTAGGGAGGGGCGGCGGCGGTATTTAAGAGGGTGGTGGCTTGGGGAAGGGGCAAGGCAGCGGGGAGAGGAGTCCGGCTTGGACTCCTAGTCCTTGTCATCGGCGGCGGCGCGAGGTGCGGAGGCGGCGGCGCGGGGCGGGCCGGCCTGGCTCGGCTGGGCCTTCGGCCCAGTCGGGCGCGGGAGAGATTTAAAAAAAACATAATTCCGCCGTACAGAAAATAAATTCTAGAAAAAAAATAAAAATCTAAAAATGCCAAAACAAATTTTCATCATCTAAATAAAATATTTAGAACGAGATGAACATTTTCTTGGCCCCAAAATGCAGTTTTGAAAACGTACAATTTTTCCTAAATTCAACTAAAATAGCAAAAACTCCAGAATAAAACTTATTTGATTTTTTATTAAATCCTCAATATTTATTTATTTTGGGAAAGTCATTTTATTCCCTCTCTCATATATTTATAGTTGAAATAATTGAAGATAAAATAAATAAAATCAAAGGATCCTATTTTCAAAATTTGAGAAAACTGAAATATGAAAATAACGAAATCCCCAACTCTCTCCGAGGGTCCTTGAGTTGCGTAAAATTTCTAGGATCAAACCAAAAGCAAATAAAATAGGATATGCATTGATGATCTAGTGTATAGCATTCCAAATTGAAAATTTGGGATGTTAGAGTCAGGTAGGAAATTCACTTGGGCTAACTCATTACCAATCCCAACTTTTGAGAAGCTAGACTATGGCTTAGCTAGCATCGAATGGGAACAAAAGTTTCCCCTAGTAACAGTACAGGCGCTGTCACCAGGTATCTTAGACCACACGCCGTTACTAGTTGACTCGGGAGCTCGAACTCATGTGGGTAACAAGAATACACTCTCGTTTGAACTTGCATGGTTTGAAAGAGAAGGGTTCCTTGATCTGTTAGCTAGAGAATGGGCTAAAGACTCAGGAGGAAGGTCACCTATTGAAAGATGGCAGTGTAAGATTCGTCATCTACGAAGGTTCCTTCGTGGATGGGCTAAGCATACGTATGTGATATATAAGGCTGAAAAGGAACGACTCCTTTTACTTATTCAAGCCCTAGAAGCAAAAGTCGAAACTTCTATTTTAGATACCAGCGAGCTGGAAACTAAGATGGAGGCTGAGTTGAGGCTGAAAGAACTCCTCTGAGAGGAGGAATTGAAGTGGGCACTACGAGCTAAGGTTCGCAAAATCGTCCAAGGGGATGATAACACTCAATTCTTTCACATGATTTCTAATGGCAAGCATCGTAAGAAGAGGATTTTCCAACTAGAACAGGACGAAGGGACGATTGTGGGTCAAGAAAATCTGAAAGTTTACATTACCAACTACTATAAGCAGTTGTTTGGACCTCCGGACGAGAATTTTGTGTCCTTAGAAGAGTCCAGGGTTGAGGATGTTCCTCAACTCGCGACTGACGAGAATGAGATTTTGACTGCTCCTTTTACGGAGAAAGAGGTGTTTGAGGCCATCGCACAAATAAAAAATAATAAGGCTCCAGGACCGGATGGGTTTCCGGCGGAGTTTTATAAAAAATGTTGGCACTTTATTAAGGGGGACTTGCTTCCGATGTTCCATGAGCTTTTCTCTGGACAGCTTCAATTGTTTCAGCTGAATTTTTGAACGATAACTTTACTTACTAAGAGGACAGAGGCCGTTCGCATTGAGTAGTTCAGACCTATTTGTCTTCTTAATGTTAGTTTCAAAATTTTCACCAAGGTTGGGACGAATAGGCTTACGCAAATTGCGCATTCTGTGGTGCAACCGTCCCAAACAAGTTTTATGCCAGACAAAAATATCCTTGAAGGGGTTGTCGTCTTGCATGAAACGCTCCATGAGATTCACTCAAAAAAACTCGATGGCGTTGTTTTCAAAGTGGATTTTGAAAAAGCATACGATAAAGTCAAATGACCCTTCCTTCAACAGGCTTTGCGTATGAAAGGTTTTGATTAGACTTGGAGAAACCAGGTAGAATCCTTTACGCAAAAGGGAGTGTTGGGATTAAAGTAAATGATGACATAGGTCACTACTTCCAAACACACAAAGGGTTAAGGCAAGGGGATCCCATGTCACCGATCCTATTCAACATAGTGGTAGACATGCTAACCATTTTAATAGGATGGGCTAAGGATGCGGGGCAGGTAGGTGGCCTTGTTCCGCACTTAGTTGATGGAGGTGTATCCATCCTTCAGTATGCTGATGATACTATCATCTTCATGGAGCACGACTTGGCGAAAGCGCGAAACATGAAGCTCGTGTTATGCTTATTTGAACAATTGACCGGGTTAAAAATTAACTTCCACAAGAGTGAATTGTTCTATTTCGGAAGAGCTAATGATGACCAAGAGGCATATAAACAATTGTTCGGATGTGAATTGAGAACTTTACTGTTCACATATTTAGGTATACCCATTCATCATCGTAAGCTGACCAACAGAGAATGGAAGTACATTGAGGATCGTTTTGAGAAGAAGCTGAGTTGTTGGAAAGGTAAGCTCATGTCATACAAAGGGCGATTAATTTTGATTAATTCGGTCCTCACAAGTATGCCGATGTTTCTGCTATCCTTTTTCGAGGTCACGGTGGGAGTCAGGAAGAGGCTAGATTCCTATCGATCACGATTCTTTTGGCAAAGTGATGAGCTTAAGCGAAAATATAGGCTTGCTAAATGGGATATCATCTGTAGGCCGAAGGACGAAGGGGTCTAGGTATTGAAAATTTGGAAGTCAAGAACATATTTCTCCTTAGTAAGTGGTTGTTTAAGCTTTCTTTCGAGATGGAGGCCAGTTGGGCTCAAATCTTGTGAAATAAGTATCTTCACTCTAAAACTTTGTTCCAGGTGACAGTGAGGCCGACTGACTCACCATTTTGGAAAGACTTGATGAGAGTTAAATCAATCTTTTTCAATAGGACAAGGTTCTTAGTCGAAAATGGAGCTGCTACGAGGTTCTGGGAGGATACGTGGCTTGGGGAGACTCCCCTTGCACTTCAATATCCTTCTTTGTATAACATTGTTGAACGTAGAGATGCTTACGTTGCAACAGTTCTACAATCCACTCCACTCAATATTCATTTTTGGAGGACGCTAGTAGGAAATCGTTGGGAGGCCTGGCTCCATCTTGTGAGAAGATTTATGGATGTCCAGTTGTCTCAACAGCCAGATCAGCTGTGTTGGAAACTCACTAAGAGTGTAGTGTTCTCGGTCAAATCCATGTATTTGGATGTTATTAACTCTAGCGTAATTCCTTCCTTGAAGCATGTTTGGAAAGTTAAGGTCCCTTTGAGAATCAAAGTATTTATGTGGTTTGTGCATAAAGCCATAAACAAGTTATTTTGACTAAGGATAATCTGACAAAACGTAACTGGATTGGTTCTGCAAGATGCAGTTTTTGCGACCATAACGAATCTATCAAACACCTCTTTCTTGATTGTCTGCTGGCCAAGATTTTGTGGCGGTCGATTCATATTGCTTTTAATATTAATCCGCCGAGTTCTATCAAGACGCTATTTGTGACGTGGCTCGATGGGATAGATTCAGATACAGCGAGGCACATTCGTGTAGGTGTTTGTGCTTTATTATGGGCAGTCTGAAACTGCAGAAATGATTTGGTTTTTAACAGAACAACAAACATTCACTTTTTGAAGGTTATCTTCAGGGCCACTGCGTTGATCCGTATGTGGTCGCTACTCACTCCGACGGAGGCCAGGGAGCGTTTGGTTACTGCGTCTACCCGATGGGAGATGGTAGCACGGGATATTTTCAACCGGTTTGGATGACGGTCATGTAATAGGACAGGCATGTAGTGCTCCTATATTTTTATGCCAGTCGGTTGTGGCTTTGCCATTTTTTCCGCTCTTGTGAGCATTTGTTTACTTCTTGTGCGAGACTTGGAGACTGATGGTGGATCTTTTTTTTATTAATAATATTGGCCGTATGCATCTTTCTGATGCAGAGACTGAGGTAAACCCCCTTTTCGAAAAAATTATCCTGGGACCTGAGAAGATCTTACTAGCTTACATATATGTACTCCCTCCGTTTCTTTTTAGTCTGCATATAAGATTTGGTCAAAGTCAAACTTTACAAATTTTGACTAACATTATAGAAAAAATATCATCATTTATAATACTTAAGTTATATGTCATGAAAATTAATTTAATCATTCATCTAATAATGTTAATTTCATATCGTGAATCTTGATATCTTTTCCTACAAAGCTAGTCAAACTTTACAAAGTTTGACTTTGATCAATTCTTATATGCGAACTAAAAAGAAACAGAGGGAGTACTTCACTAGGATAAAAGCAGTAGTATATGTGCCTCGATCGAAAGGAATCACCCGGTTTACTGAATAAGAGATGGATACCTACTTGAATTTAGTAGCGTGCCTACCGCTGCTAGTGGGTGACTACTACTTGTACTGATTGCCCTAGAGATGCCATGCTTAAGCTAATGAAAACACGAGGTGAACTCAACGTCATAGTTCAATAATCACCGAATTTTTCGCCTTTAGATCCAACCAAAGGAATGCGTACACCTATTTGAGCTGATCTAGTCTCTCAACATTGTGGGATTGTTGCAGTAAATGGACCCTTCTTTTTCGGCGATGTATGTTGGACCTCAGCTTTCTGGTCGCCCGGGCAATCATGCGGAACAAATTAAAAAGAAGTTGTTCCAGACAACAAAACCATTGATCCATCGGTCGACAGATTAAAGTTGGCCATGTTGATTCCATCTATACCTAAGATAAGATGATATTCAGCCTTTTTTCGAGAGAGAGAAAAGATGATCACTAGCTAGGAGTTTGCTAGGTAGTGCTGGCGTGCAGCATGCTGTGCTCAAGTACGTATGTGTGACTGTGAGAGAAGCTCGACCAGAGATCATGGGCGACTTCTCATCCCACGATGAGATTATTTGGGCCCATCCCACTCACCGTCACAGACATTCTGCTTCATCAAACTCTGACTGACACGCTTGACATCCATGTATTGAACCGTCGCCGTCGCTGCTGCTCATGATGATGGCGCGTTATCCGATCCGACCATTAAACTTCCCGTAGATTTCTGCTGCCAAAAGCAGAGTCTCCAGAATGGTGGATTCAGTATGCAAGTTGGCTTAGACTAGTTATAGTGGGAGTAACTTAGCTAGTAACATAGCGCACTTCAAGAAAATTTTGCTTATGTAGCATGTAGTTAATGAGAGGTGGTAACATAATATGTTACTGTAACATAGTGGTTTTCAAGACAAGATGAGTCTACAAGCTAATAAATGAAGTTCTTTATGACACTAATACTATGTTACTTTGCACTATGAAGATAATAATTTATACTAGTGTCACATGCATGACACTAGTATAAGTTACTCCCCACTATGACCAGCCTTAGCTCATCTAGTCCAATAATAAGATGTGTAAAACACTATGATCTTAAGCGACTGAGTTGGCTTTCCTCTCAAGTTGTAAGCTAGTGCTTATTAAACTTCTGTGAGAAGCCGTCCATCCCAGTTAGTGCGTACCAACCCCATGTAACTCTAACCTAAACTAAACTAGACAGGAAACGCCATCAGCTCTAGTTCTACAAGCGTAGCTGCTTTGGTCCTTCTATCAACCAGCGTTGTGGGCTGTGGCATCTCCTTTCTCGAACTCTATGCAGCTTCATCCGGAAGCTGCTGGGTAATTTACAGCAACTGTCCAGCTTCTCCCGGTCCTCCGTATCGGGACCTCCATCTCGATGGTTCAGGAGCGTCGACGCTGTTCTAGTTTGATCGTTGGGCTGGGGACGCTCCCTTCACGGCTCGCTTCCCTGGCCTCTTCTCCATCTCCGTTGACCCCTTAATTTCTGTTGATAGGGCCCTTTTTGACTTAGGGCGCCTTGCTTTCCAGTGGGCCTTTGGCACCTTGGAATCCGCCGCCTGGCGTGAGTTACTTGACTGTGTTGCTCTCCACGAACCGATGGTGGATGGTGGCCCCGACCTGGTTCGATGGCGCCTTGAGCCTTCGGGTCAATTCTCCACCAAGTCGCTGTACTTGGCCATCGCTCCCTCTTCCGCCCCCTCCCTCTATCGATGGTGTGGTCCATCCGCCTACCCCTGAAGATCCGTATTTTCATGTGGCAATGGATTCGCGGTCGGATCCCGTCTGGGGTGGAGGTGTGCAAGCGTAATGGCCCGGGTACTGGCGTTTGCCCGCTGTGTGGGATTCCCGAAGACTCGAATCACATTTTCTTCTTCTGCGTCTCCGCTCAGTTCCTCTGGAGTTGCTTTCGTGAAGCAGTTGGTGGAGATTGGTGCCACACCAACTTCCCTGACTTATTTGCCGAACTCCAGTTGGCCCCCGTGGCCTCTCGCCACATTAGGTGGCTCGAGATCAGGGTCCTTGCCTGGACCCTCTGGACTGTCCGCAATAAGCTTGTGATTCAGCGCACTCCTCTTCGTCGGGCTTCTGACGCTCTTTATAAACTCTCGGGTTTCTTGCAGCTTTGACGGCCGCTTAGCCGCCCCGTGGACCGCGACGCCATCTCAGCCCTCATCGCCGACCTTCGTTCGATGTCCGTCCGCCTGTCGCCGCCACCCCCGCCGCCGCCGCCGGAACCTGACTAGGCGGTCTATTCGCCTGGCGCGTTCTTGTGTTGTTTTTTATATTTCTCTGGGCTTGTTGAGCTGTGCCCTCAGCAGAACCTTTGTACTATGTTGTGAGACTTATGTGTGTGTGTGGACCTGATTATGTACGTGTGCTCTGTGGGGGTTTGCTTTATTTATAAAGTGGAGCGAAAGCCTTTTTCGGTAATTTATAGCAACTTTCCTCCTATACTGCCGTTTTACGTACAGATAGCTTTTGTGAGTGCGGCAATAATATATGCTGCGAACTAACTCCAGGTCAATCTGCTCGAGCGAATCCGGTGCGATCACGCAAGTGCAAATAGGAATTAAAGCGCCGGGAAAAGGCGCGGGTACCTTGGCGCGCGGTGCGCTGCCGCGGTCGCATCAGAGAGATCGATGCCATGGTTGTGGAAAAAGGAAAGATCGATGCCATTAAGCAGCAGGTAGGCGCGACACATCAAAAAAATGGTCCTCCGCCATGGTCGTTTTCAGATCTCCATAGTTGCGTGACTTTGAATCTTTCCTTTCTTTGATACTTGCATTTTGCTTTCTAGGGCACTTGCCCCCTTTAGTTTGTTCCCGGCTCGCGACGTACATGTTGATTAATCGCTCGGCAACATGGATGTGTGCAGCCTAGACAAGGATATTTCTCATGTCTGAATCTGAATGGACCTGGATGTAATTTTTATTACGTCTGGTGCTCTTGATACTGCCATAAATATTGATGAATAGATAAGAAGTTTTCCTAATAAACTCTAGACCAAAGGCTTGTGAGAACTTAACTGCATCCGTTGTTCAATTTGATATACCGTCCGACTCAAATAAAAGATGAACACATCAACACATGTTGCATATGTAACAGCACACTTGTGCTTGTGGACAATGACATGTTATGCGCTCACCTGTAGGAAAATCATGCCAGACCACGGCGTAGGTGTTGATTGATCACTCGCCAACGTTGATGTGTGCAGCCTAGAGAAGGATATTTCTCATGTCTGAATGGTCTAGACTCTAGACTAGAGGCTTGTGACGGCTTAACTTTATGCGTTGTTTATGTCGTTGTTTATGTCGTCCGAATCAGATGAAAGATGAACGCATGAACACATGTTGCATATGTAATTGCACACCTGTGCTTATCGACAACGATACGTTATATGCTCGCCTTTAAAAAAATCATGCCTGCCGCTTCTATGTCAATCATCGCTTATGTGAAGTCCGACCATACTACTTGCCTTATGCAGATGGCAGCACCCTGGATATGCCTTCTTTGTAAGTATATTATTTTTGAAACGGATATGCCTTCTCATTTGAGACACTTATGTGTTTTCTTCCGGTCTATGTGTATAACTATAAATACTCGCGGTTTGTCACTTGTCAGGCTCAACGCGATAGTAGCATAGTCCATGTCGCCAACTCGTGGCTAATATAAATAGCATCGTCGTACGAGTGGTTCCCAAGGGCCGGCAGGCCGGCGCCCGTTGCCTATGTGATCGACCTGCTGAATTTTATATTCAACAAGGTGAAAACTTGGACGTTCTTTCAAAATAATACTCCCTCAACTAAAACCACAACACTTAGTTTGAAACGGAGGAAGTATTAAAACCGAAGGAGCCGGTGTACCAATTCATATCCTCACCCCTCCCCTTTCTGCTTTGCCATACATATTAAACTACTCCAAATGCGTTGCTCGGTCACCCGTAATACGGCAGCAGCTACATCAAAGGCTCGAACGCTACATCAAAGGCTCGAACCTCTCTGTTTACACGCTACCAAGTCCTTCACTCACTTGTAATTGCAAGCAAAGTAGCCTTGGGTAGCTGCAAAAAGGTGCGATGGAGAAAAAGCGTGCTCAGAGAGATGGACAACGCCGACAGGGAATGGTTTTCATGTCTCAAATCAGAGGGGTAGAAAGAAAGCGACGCGATGTTGGTGCGGTGCAGCGCGGACACCGGAAGGTGTAGGGTGTGCCCATCTGATCCAATCATTTCGAGTAGTGCAACATGTGCCCGGACACATGACCCTTCTTTCTTTCCTCTCCTTTTTTAACTTTCTTTTTCACTTTGGCGTGGGTGTTCCTCACTTATGTTACATCGACCGATCGAGGAGTATATATCTACCGTCCTATCTGCTTGACTTGTGCTATTTTGGCACAAGAAAAAAAACAGACGTGACGGAATATGGGATACGATGGCCGGTTTCTCACTGTGTTGAGCATAGTACGTTTAGGGTGACATGTGTGGTTTTTTGGTGAAAAAACTGAGACGCCTTGCGTCATGGGCCACACTTGGGCCGCTCTTTTTTTCCTAACATGGTAGGCCCACATCCAGCCCATGTGGCGGATTGCGTCCATGAGAAGCATGAGAATTGAGAAGAGAGGAAGCAATGTCGAAGCCCACCACCTTGGTGACATGGCGACGCTATCTACTTAGAGGCAAAAAAAATCTACTTAGAGGAAGACACTCATTTGTTGGACCCAAACATGAAGAGGTTTGAGGGACCTGAGAACGCATTGAGCAACATGCATGCATCAATTGATTATTGAATCCATTACAATATGTGAGCCACATTTTACCCAAAAAATAATGATAAAGAGCAGCATGTTTATGATTTGGTGACAAGCTCGCATTTCATGAACTTTAAACTTTTTTCTTTGTGTAGACCTAATTATAAATTAGAAACCGCCGTGGGGATATTTGTGAGACCATAAGCTTTAGAGATTTCTATGAAGATATCTGAAAATACACATGCACCTATATATTTAAGTTTAACATATACACAAACACATACATATACACACCCTCTGTTCATGACAGTACTACAAACTAATCCATGAAAGCATGCCATTTTTCTGTCTCATATGTATGGGGATTGGGTTTAAATATCTCTCCAAGATGCAATGTAGCGCAAAGGAAAACATTATGTAATTGCCATTTCATACACGGTTCGGAATTAGCATAGTGCAAGCACATATTTAAATGATAGATATTACCGTTGTATCGTAAAAACACTATTATTAATATATCAACATTATCGTATCGTTTATTATCACAACTAGGTTATCAAATAAATAGGATATGTGATTGTGGTTTGGTAAGACTGAGTTATAAATAAATATTAAAATTTAGCATACATATATAATTAATTTATGTTTACGCACACTAGCGCCCAAATTTTTAATTATAAACAAATTGTATGGGGTCACGTGAATAATGATGGTGTCGGCGGTGAATGCTCTGGGTGGATGGTGAGAAAGGGTGTAAGAGAAAGGTATATATCAAGATGGGAATCAAGAGAGTGATAAATGAGAGGATTTTTTCAACGTATATATAAGGCTCGAGACGCCTAGGTGGAATCGGGAGGTTGTCATGGGCAATGTCATGTTCGTTTCGCATCAATTTTTCCTACTAGGAAGACGAAGAAACCAACGCTGGTTGGTTGGGCCTTTCTACTACACCGGGCGAGGCAAAATAGATGTTTGTTTTTTATTTTTATTATTTTTGCCCTTATTTGAACTATATTATTCTAATTCAAGAAATGTTATTTTAAGGATTTTTAATTTTTATTTTAAAAATATAATATAATTTAAATTCAAATGGAGGTTTGAATTATATGCGGGTTATTTTTTCCAAAACTTATAAAAATGTACACATATACTCCACATATATAGGGGAAGATATGGTAAATATTTCGTAATTTATTTAGTATTTCACACTAATGCATTAAATTTCTTAGGCATTTCAAAGCATTACTGCGAGGTTTTGAATTATCCTCATTGTTAGAATTAACAAAATGGTGAAATGCAATGATAATGATGCACAATCAACTTCTAATTACTATTTGCTACACTGGGGTTCTGATATCTTCCAAGTCCGCTGCTCTCCTCATCTTGCCCTCTCTCTTGCTCCTCATCACTATCATCACATAAACGATCTTTAATATCATCGGTATCATCATCATCATTGTTTTAGAAACACGATACAGATGCAGACGCTCACATACACACACTAACACTCACCCTTATGAATGCACGGGCACACTCCCTACCCCTATGGGCACCTCCGAGGGACTAAGCCGGCAGATGTTGAGATTGACGAAGTCGTCATAAACGCCTCATAGTTGACGGGGACGCCATACCGCTGAAAGATTATTTTACATGAAGGTTCTAGAATTAATACACAGATATCCTTGATGACAGATGCTAATGAATGTAGAGATAAAATATTTGTAAAGAGTATTCAATAATAAAGATGCTATGCACTATATATTTTGATGGTTGCCACCTTATTTTAATCCAACAATATAGGGCTACTAGTGAAATAGCGAAATACATGGTACCATCATGAAAGTTTCATATAAACTATTTACTTATGTGATATTTATTTTGGTAAATCTCAAACTAGTATTGATGGATTCAAGTCCAATAATGTTTTACATAATAGTTGTAATGGTTTTGTGATGAGCTTCTCAGTTCTAAAGTATTGTAAGTGTGGAAAATATTATTCACATTTCATCATTCATGAAAGAAATTGAATAAGAGCAAAACATGATTCATATATGATGAATGTTGATACGAATGATCATAATGAAATAAAAAATATGTATCCAAAAAGTTTAGTCACTAATAAAATTGAGTATCATATATGATTTACCATAAATTAAATTTGGAATAGACATATTTAGCCTTTTTTAAATTCTTTATAACCCATGTGATGCACCCCACCGGTCTCCCTTGCATGTTTGAAAAGATATAAAAATTTACACGCCCTTATTTATTGGTGTCTAGTTGTCAAATCATGCATATAGTTCTATTGAAGTGTATGTTGTTTATGCGAGTATAATATTACAACTTAATTTTATGATTAGATTTTCATTTTTGTTGCTTTATTGCATAAATTAACTAACTAAATAAAATATTTATCGAACAAACCAACCGAAGTAATCACAAAAAAAGTAGTGATAAAACCTAAATTACATATTTTGAAGCTATTGTTTCAAGTTTCATTTTTGCATCTTAACATTTTCAATATTTCCGAACAAAAAAACTTCAGTGGACACAACAAGCATCAGATGGACTAACATGAAAGCTATTTAAGATCTGTGGGATCATTGAGCGTACTACAAGTGAGGGCACACTCTTACAAGGCAGGCGATTGAGTCACTGCTTCCTCGTCATGCTATAGTATGAAGATTAGGAGCATAAACACTATTAAAAAACAGAGTATACGTTCGGGCCTGGTTAGCCCATTAGTCCCGGTTCTGTCAAGAACCGGGACCCATGGACCCATTGGTCCCGGTTCGTGAGGCAAAAAAGGACAAAATTTATAAAATAAATAAAAGAAGCAAAAAGAAAAGAAAAGAAATAAGTAGAAACAAAATAAACTTTAATAAATAAGTAGAAACAAAATAAACTTTTATAAAACCTCTATTATTATTGAAACTAAAATTATATAAAATTTATGCAACTAAAATTATCAAAGTATTTTCTGTTTAAAACATTAAAAGAAAAAAGAATTTTCATATAGAAATTTTTTGTTAGAAACTTTAATAGCAAAAAGAATTATCATAAGAATTTTATTTTAGAAACTAAAATAACAAAATGTGTTTTTGAATATAATGATAAAACACAGTAATATTAAATAGGAGGAAAACGAATCACTCAAAAGTCTATTTTTATAGTAAATCTATTGAAAAACTTGTGATTCACACAAATTTCCGAAAAATCAAATTTAAACCATTCAATTAGAAAACAAATGGCACTAACAGAAAATTTATAATTTTTATTACCTAAAATCAAAAAGAATCATTGAAAAACTAGTAATTATTTTGCTGTAAGTAGAAAAAAAATAAAAGAAACAAAGCAAAAAATAAAACAAAAAAAATAAAAACAGTGCCACCTAAAGGGCCACCACGGCCTGAATACGACTAGAAACCCAATAATGGGCCAGGATTTAGGCCCGCAGTAGGCCCAGTAGGCCCACAGGCACATATTGACAGATTAGGCCTGAAAGCCTGCAATTAAGAGAAGCTCGAGAGGGTTGGCGCAGCAGCGCTTATAAACCATTCTCGAGCTCTCTCAACTAGCGAGGTGGGACTAAACTTTGGCTGCGACGCTGGCACACGGCCTTTGGTCCCGGTTGGTGGCACCAACTAGGACTAAAGGGGTGCATTGGTCCTGGTTGGTGCCACGAACCGGTACCAATGCCCCCCTTTAGTACCGGTTGGTGCCACCAACCGGGACCAAAGGCCTCTGCTTTCCGCCCTTTGGGCTGCTGAAAAGAGACCTTTAGTCCCGGTTGATGGCACCAACTGGTACCAATACGTCGTGTATATAAGCAAGACTTGTGAAAATTTTCACTTCTCATCTCGCAGTTGCCTCCCCGACGACATCGACGCCGCCATGCTGCCGCCCCCGTCCGGCCTCCCCGACGACATCGACCCCGCCATGCTGCCGCCCCCATCCGCCATCTCCGTCGTCTCCTTGCCTCTGCCTCGACGCGCCCTGCATCGACCTCACCGTCGCCGAGCCCGGCCCCTACCTCGTCGTCGCCGAGCCTGGCCCCGACCTCGCCGCGCTGCCCCGACCTCGCCGCCGCGCATGCCGAGCGCTCTGCCCCGACCTTGCCGTCGCGCACGCCAAGCACCCTGCCCCGACCTCGCCGTCGCGCACGCCGAGCGACCTGCCCCGACCTTGCCGTCGCACACGCCGAGCGCCCTGCCACAACCCCCCTCTTCCCCCCTCCCCCCACGCCCCAACGCTGCCGTGCTGTAACGCCCCGGATCCGATGCTCCACGTGTCTTCTGTTTATTCGCCGTAGTTGCCATGTCATTTGCTTGCGTGTTGCATTTTGCCATGTCATCATCTTCATTTCATCTGCATGTTTTTCAAAACTTGCGTCCGTTCGGGTTTCCCCGGTTCTCTCCGTTGTCCGTTCTGAGCACAGACACACTCGCACGCGCCCGTGGCACCTCCGAAATATTATTTTATAAGTAGCATAAAAATGTCCTCGGAATGGGTTGAAACTTTGCGTGCGGTCTTATTGTAGTGTAGGTAGGCCGCCTGCCAAATTTCATCGCATTCGGAGTCCGTTTGATAGCCCAACCGTTAAACTTATAGCGACATCGTTGCCGGTTTATTCGTCGGACGTTTCGGTCTCCGAAACTGCCGACGGGCCGCACATCTTCTCACCCCAAGGCCTTCTAAACACAGCCCACTAACCCCTCCTAGGCCCCATCCTACCTCCGCTCGCATCCAGAACCGTCCGATCGCAATCGGAGGCTCCAAAACCCCCTCAAACCCTAGCCCCCTGCTATTTATGGACCCTTTAGTCCATTTTGGGCATCCCATAGCCTCCACCTACCCTCTAGCCCTTCCCCTACCTGCAGCCGTCGCCCCCCCTCGAAATCCATGCATATCCAGCGCGCCGCTGCCACTTGTCACCGGCCCAGAGGCCGGGCCGCCACCTGAGGTGTCGCCCCGGCCAACCGGGCGCCGCCACGTCGCCTAACCCGCCTCCCGCAGCCACTTGCAGGCCTCCACGTCGCCACCCCCACGTCCAGGCGCGCCCACTGGCCTCCTCGCGCCGTCGAGGGCCCGTCGGCCCATCCGAGGCCCGCCCCGGGCTGGATCCCGGCCGAGCGCCGCCCGCGCCCAAGCGCCCGATCCCGAGCCTCGCTCTCCTATGGGATCTGAAGCTCGCCGTCGGAGACTCTTCACGCTGCCGCCATCTCGTCGAGCTCCGTCGCCCCCCCAGGTCGCCGGCCACCTCGCCGTCTTCCTTTCCTTTCCTCCTCATCTCCCCCCTCTCTAATCCTCGCTCTCCCTCTCTGCCAGCAGGAAACCACCGCCGCCGCCGCCAGGGAGCTCGATGCCGGCCCCCGCGCCGCCTTGCCGTGCTAGACCTCGCCGCCTCGGTGTCTCCATCACCAGATCCGGCCTCAGCTCCCTCCCCCGCATCCATTCCTGACCTCCGCGCTCGTCGCCGTCGCCGAATCGCCCCCATGCCGCCGGTCTTCTTCTGTCGTGGAAGGTGGACGAGGCAGCTCCCGCTGCCGTTGACCGCGCCGCCGCCGCTCGCGTCTCCGTGGGCCGCATCCCACGCGACGCCCAGCCAAGCAGCCACCAGGCCCAGGCGCCGCCTCTGCCCCGGCCTGCATCCTCAACCGACTGGCCCAAGTGGCCCAACGTGAGCACCCCCCTCTATGCAGCGCATGTGCGATTTATAACTAAGTCGCGCTCGTCCCGTTTTTTACCAAGTACCTGAATTGTAACATTATTATGCCATGTTCATTGCATCATATCTCCATGATTGTAGCTCCATTTTGCATGTAGAATATATCAAAATGTTCACTGTGAGATGATCTTCATTTCATTTCATTATGCCATGCTTGTTTGAGTTCATCTTAATGCCCTAATCATCGTTGCAAGAGTGCTATATGATGTTAACTGCTGTCTGTTAACAGAACTTGGTGATTTGTCTTTTTCATTGAATTTTGTGTGTGCATCCTATGAGTTTGATGTCTACATGAGTTTTGAGCTAAATCACACCATATTTACAGTGATGCAATCCATGTATTTTTGTGAGTCTTGTAGTGAGTGCGTCGAGCTCGTGAAGTCGGGTACTTGCTGTTACTGTTTTGCTTGGCTGAATCTGTTACATCATAATGCTATGTTAACTTGCTGCTACAAGTCATTCTATGCATAATCTGGAGATGTTCACTAAGGACGTTTTGTTACACCTGTCATGCTCTATCCATCCAAGCTCTTGGTTTCATTTATAGCCTGCTGTAGATTGTTCATATCTTGCTCCAAAGTTGCTTATATAATGTTGCTATCAGCCTGTTAACATTAAGTTCAGTTTTTCTATGATCTTTGCTAGTGATCCATGCACCCTATGAACTTGCTCTTGCCATTATTAGCTTCATAAATGTGTCTTCTTACTGTTGGTTACCTTTTCATGCCATGTATTTCTCTGCGGTGAGTTGTACAAGATCACCAACATGCATACTTATCATTGTTCCTGCCATTTCTGAATCTGTCATATCATTTGCCATGTTTGCATGGATGCTACCATCTTTTCTATTGATCTTTGGAATTAGTTTATTACAGCAGTTTTGTTCTTTGTCTTTAGTATTAGCGTGCCATGCCTTTTTTGCCATGATAAGTCCTGCAGCATGTTGTTTGATAGCTCTCAACATTGCAACCTGATGTTATTTCTGCCATGTCCAGCGATTTCTGCCAAGTCCGTGAAACTGTTATTATTTGCAATCTTGTCATGTCCTTTTGAGCATGTTATATTATTTTTTGGAGACAGCTCAGTGTTCATGTTTTGTTATGCTTCATCTGTACATCATGTCCATGCCTTTTGTTTTCATGTAGAGGTGCTGTAGCATATTGGTTTGATGCTTTCTAGATGCCTAGTTGCTATTTTGGATAGAGTGTTGTTATGTCTTCTTTCATGTGTATGTGTTGAACCGTTGCTCCGTTTTGAGTGTGCTCTATATGAAACTTGCTTGTTTTTGCATGTAGATTCATATTACCTTGTTGCATCCATGTTTTGAGTGTGTTTGATTGATGTTTGGATATATTTTGCATCAATGCCATGTTTAACGTGTTTTGCTCATATCTTCTAGGCCGTAGCTCCGAACTAAATGAACTTTATATGTAACTTGATTAGAATTTCGTGTAGATCTTCTTGGTGTATCTGAACTTGTTGTTTAACAACTTGAACATAAGGTTTATTCAGATCTGAACCAATTTCGACATTTGCATACGAGGACTTACCGGATTTGTTATATGTTGTTTCTGGCCTCATTTAAACTTGCTTTGATGTGGTGCTCTTGTATGCATCATCTCTTGCCATGAGTAACATCATATAGCCTTTGTCATGCATCATACTTGGTTGTGCATCATGCCATGTTTATGTGTTGTGTGTTTACCATGTTGTTTTCTTCTTTCCGGTTGTGCTTCTTCTCGATAGTTCCGGTTTCGTTGCGATTGTGAGGATTCGTTCGTCTACGCTTGGTTCGTCTTTGCCTATTCGTCTTCTTCATGGAATCGTTCTTCTTCCTAGCGGGATTTCAGGCAAGATGACCGTTACCCTGGATCTTGCTACTATCATTGCTATGCTAGTTGCTTCGTTCTATTGCTATGCTGCGCTACCTACTCTTGCTTATCAAGCCTCCCAATTTTCCATGTCAGCCCCTAACCTTTTTCACCCTTCCTAGCAAACCGTTGCTTGGCTATGTTACCGCTTGCTTAGCCCATCTTATAGCGTTGTTAGTTGCAGGTGAAGTTGAAGATTGCTCCATCATGGACAGGATTATGTTGGGATATCATAATATCTCTTATTTAATTAATGCATCTATATACTTGGTAAAGGATGGAAGGCTCGGCCTTATGCCTGGTGTTTTGTTCCACTCTTGCCGCCTTAGTTTCCGTCATACCAGTGATATGTTCCTTGATTTTGCGTTCCTTATGCGGTTGGGTGATTTATGGGACCCCCTTGACAGTTCGCTTTGAATAAAACTCCTCCAGCAAGGCCCAACCTTGGTTTTAACATTTGCCTCACCTAAACCTTTTTCCTTGGGTTTCCGGAGCCTGAGGGTCATCTTTATTTAACCCCCCCGGGCCAGTGCTCCTTCGAGTGTTGGTCCGAAATGGGCAGACTGCGGGGCCACCACGGGGCAACTCGAGGGCTGGTTTTACTTGGCTGACCTATCCGGTGTGCCCTGAGAACGAGATATGTGTAGCTCCTATCGGGATTGTCGGCACATCGGGCGGCTTTGCTGGTCTTGTTTTACCATTATCGAAATGTCTTGTAAACCGGGATTCCGAGACTGATCGGGTCTTTCTGGGAGAAGGAATATCCTTCGTTGACCATGAGAGCTTGTGATGGGCTAAGTTGGGACACCCCTCACTAGTAGAAAAAGGGGCAAATCTGAGACACATTAGTGCTGGTTTGATTTTGAGCCGGCACTAATGTATCCATTAGTGCCGGTTCCAACGGCTAGCCGGCCGCTCTCATTAGTACCGGTTCGTGGCACGAACCGGTACTAAAGAGAGTGGTGGCAGGATGTTGTCAGTCTGGGGCCCGTCCAACACCTTTAGTACTGGTTCATGGCACGAACCGGTACTAAAGGTCAATGTACATAAACCCTTCGTCCACCCGAGCCACTCCGTTCTTTCCCTTTCCCCTCACTTCCTCTGTTCTTCCCCTCTCTTCCTCGAGCTCCTCACAAATTTTGCCCAAAATTTTTCAAGATTTGAAGGCCTCCATCCATTCAAATGATCACAAAGGTTAGCAACTTTGTCCTTTCAACTCTCATTGCTAGATTAGCTCTTGTAATGCTTTGTATAGTGATTAATTTGGGAGGAATTATATTTGCTAGTATTTGATTTATATGCAATTTGAGGTCAAAAATAACACTTAGTTTGCATATGTAGGTGTGGTTTACTTAGTGCCTTCTAAATCTCCGCCGTAACCACCGTCGATCACCCGCACCGTCCCGTCGCAGGCACCACCTTGTGGTGAGGCTCTTGTTCATGAATGTTTTACATTACCAAATTGATGTTTGTGTGATTTGGATATATAGTTACTCGTATAATTATCTTACCCGTACGTTGTTTGTTATACATAGTGCCATGGTTTTGATATCCGTCCCCGTCGGCCCTCGTCCTTGTTATGATTCAGATGTGGTATATTCTCTATTAAAACTAGTTGTTGCATTTCGTGTTTATGACAAATTATGCCCATCAAGTTGACATAGATATTTTTATCTAGGAGGTATGTGAACCGAAAATTCCAACCGACCCTATTGTCGAGAGGTTAAATTTAGTTGAAAGAGAAAACAAGTATTTGAAAGAAAAATTGAAAAGAATTGAGGGGGAGAAGATGGAATTGGAGTTGCATGTTGCCGATATCGTCAATGATCACAGGATCAAGATGGAGAAAATGAGGTTGAAGATTAGAAAGATTAGAAAATATGCCATTGATAGTGTGGCTTGGTATCATTATGCTATTGGATCAATTGTTACCTTAGTTGCGATCTTGATCGCATTTGTTGTTGCATTTAAATTCTTTAGCTAGAGAGTAATTTGTATGTTGCATTTAATTAAGTGTTGTATATGAACTTTATGTACGAACTTGTATTAATTTGGTCTATTCAGTGTTGTGTATAATGAAGATATGAGCCGACAATGGATGTATGATGACCGATGATCTCCCGGGTTCATTAATGGCGTGCATACTTTTCTGCTTGCCGCTGAGGCAAACAAGCGGGCGGATGGTTTTATGCCTTGTCCATGTGCTGGCTGTAAGAATGGTCACAATTACTCTACGTCAAGAACCATTCGCGTCCACCTATTTGAGTCTGGTTTCATGCCCCACTATAATATTTGGACCAAGCACGGAGAAAGAGGGGTTATGATGGAAGACAATGAAGAAGAAGAGGACGACGACATCTATCCTGGCCATGGGTTCCCTGAATACGATGATACAACAATGGAGGAAGAAGCTGAGCCGGAAATGCGGGAACAAGCTGAAGAAGAGGCATTAGATGAGCCCACTGATGATCTAGGTGGGCCATTGCCGATGCAAAGAGAAACTGCGCAAATGATTTGGAGAGGAAGAAGTTGCAGCGCATGTTAGAGGATCACAAGAAATTGTTGTACCCGAATTGCGAAACTGAGAAAAAAAGTTGGGCACCTCACTGGAATTGCTGCAATGGAAGGCAGAGAATGGTGTATCTGATAAGGGATTTGGAAATTTGCCGGTAATGATAAAGAATATGTTTCCAAAGGACAACGAATTGCCCGAGAGTACGTATGAAGCAAAGAAGGCTGTCTGCCCTCTAGGGTTAGAGGTGCAGAAGATACATGCATGCCCTAATGACTGCATCCTCTACCGCGGTACATACGAGGATTTGAACGCTTGCCCGGTATGTGGTGCATTGCATTATAAGATCAGTCGCGATGACCCTGGTGATGTCGAGGGCGAGCGCCCCAGGAAGAGGATTCCTGCCAAGGTGATGTGGTATGCTCCTATAATACCACGGTTGAAACGTTTGTTCCAAAACAAAGAGCATGCGAAGGCGATGCGGTGGCACAGAGAAGACCGTAAGAAAGATGGAAAGTTGAGAGTACCCGCTGACGGTTCGCAGTGGAGAAAGATCGAGAGAAAGTATGGGGAGGAGTTTGCAGGTGACCCAAGGAACGTACGGTTTGGTCTAAGCGCAGATGGCATTAATCCTTTTGGGGAGCAGAGCAGCAACCATAGCACGTGGCCTGTGACTCTATGTTTGTATAACCTTCCTCCTTGGTTGTGCATGAAGCGGAAGTTCATTATGATGCCAGTGCTCATCCAAGGCCCTAAGCAACCTAACAACGACATTGATGTGTACCTAAGGCCATTAGTTGAAGAACTATTACAGCTGTGGAATGGAACAGGTGTACGTGCATGGGATGAGCACGGACATGAAAAATTTGACCTAAAGGCGTTGTTGTTCGTGACCATCAATGATTGGCCTGCTCTCAGTAACCTTTTAGGACAGACAAACAAGGGATACCGCGGATGCACGCACTGTTTGGATGATACCGATAGTATATATTTGGAGAGTTGTAGGAAGAATGTGTACCTGGGACATCGTCGATTTCTTCCGAGCAGGCATCCCATAAGAAAGAAAGGCAAGCATTTCAAAGGTGAGGCGGATCACCGGACGAAGCCTCGCCACCATACTGGTGCTGATGTACATGATATGGTCAAGGATTTGAAGGTAATCTTTGGAAAGGGTCCTGGCGGACAACCTGTTCCGAAGGACGCTGACGGACGCGTGCCCATCTGGAAGAAGAAATCTATATTCTGGGACCTGCCCTATTGGAAAGACCTAGAGGTCCGCTCCGCAATCGACGTGATGCACGTGACGAAGAATCTTTGCGTGACCCTGCTTGGCTTCTTGGGCGTGTATTGGAAGACAAAAGATACACCAGAGGCACGGGAGGACCAACAACGTATGCATGGAAAAGACGGCATACATCAAGGTCAGGCCAGCTATGCTCTTACCAAAGAAGAGAAGGAAATCTTCTTTGAATGCCTGCTCAGCATGAAGGTACCATCTGGCTTCTCGTCAAATATAAAGGGAATTATAAATGTGGCAGAGAAAAAGTTCCAGAACCTAAAGTCTCATGACTGCCACATGATTATGACGCAACTGCTTCCGGTTGCATTGAGGGGGCTTCTACCAGAAAATGTTTGATTAGCCATTGTGAAGCTATGTGCATTCCTCAATGCCATCTCTGAGAAGGTAATCGATCCAGAAATCATACCAGGGTTACAGAATGATTTGGTGCAATGTCTTGTCAGTTTTGAGTTGGTGTTCCCACCATCCTTCTTCAACATCATGACGCACGTCCTAGTTCACCTTTGCAAAGAGATTAACGTTTTGGGTCATGTATTTCTACACAATATGTTCCCCTTTGAGAGGTTCATGGGAGTCTTGAAGAAATATGTTCATAACCATGCTAGGCCAGAAAGAAGCATCGCGAAGGGCCATGAAAATGAGGAGGTCATTGAGTTTTGTATTGACTTTATTCCTGACCTTAAGCCGATTGGTGTTCCTGAATCGCGGCATAAGGGCAGACTGGATGGAAAAGGCACGCTAGGAGGGGATCAAATAATATGTATGGACGGGCATTCTCTCACTGAAGCACACTACACAGTTCTACAGAATTCCGCCTTGGTGGCTCCGTATATGGAGGAACACAAGAATTTTCTACACTCCAAACACCCGGAGAAGTCTGACGACTGGATTACACGTGAACAAACGAAGACTTTTGCCGGTTGGTTGCAGAAATGTGCCATGCATGATGGCGATATTGAAGATGACCTATATTCGCTGTCCCAGTTACCATCTTTGAATATAATGACTTTCAAAGGGTACCAGATAAATGGGAATACATTTTACACGATCGCCCAAGATAAGAAGAGCACCAACCAAAACAGTGGTGTCCGCTTTGATGCAACAACCAACACGGGAAAGGAAACATATTATGGTTACATAGAGTACATATGGGAATTTAACTATGGAGGTGGTTTGAAGGTCCCTTTGTTTCGATGCAAATGGGTCAATATGACACGAGGTGGGATAATGAAAGACCCGCAATTCGGAATGACAATAGTGGATCTCAACAATCTTGCGTATGCAGAAGAACCATTCGTCCTAGCCAATGATGTGGCGCATGTTTTTTATGTGAAAGACATGTCTACCAGGCCGAGAAAAAGAAAAGATAAGGAAGCGAATGGATCATACGACGAGCCAAAGCGCCACATAGTTCTTTCAGGGAAAAGAAACATCGTGGGAGTGGATGACAAGACAGACATGTCAGAAGATTATGAAAAGTTTGATGAAATTGCTCCAGTCACAGTGAATATTGACCCGAGCATCCAGTTAAATGATGAAGATTTTTTATGGCTACGGTGCAAAGGGACACACGCGAAGAAAAAGTTTCACACCCAAAGATCCGGGATGTGATCGACTTCACTATCTTCACTTTCTTCTGTGTTTCACACCCAGGAGGAAATCTCTGTAATAGTTAGGATAGTTATGTGTTATTCACAAACTAGTGATTCACACAAATTTCAAATAATTCAAAATTTAAACTATTCAAATTTGAAAACTACCGGCACTAACAAAAAGTTTGTAATTTTTTGTACCTAAAGCAAAAATATTCAGAAAGAAACTCTAAATACAGCAAAAAACAACTCAAACATAAATAAAGCAAAAAAATTAAGAAAATAAAAAAGCCTGCCTACTGGGCCAAAGCGGCCTGCATACAACTAGAAACACTACCTTCTGTTGGGCTAGGATGCAGGCCCGCAAAGGCCCAGTAAGCCCACAGGACAGCACTGAACAGGTAGGCTCAGTAGGCCTGCTTAGGAGAGGAGCTCGAGAGAGCTACCGCACTGGGGCTTATAAACCACTGCGGTAGCCCCTCGACTAGCGAGGTGGGACTAAACTTGTCGCACCGCACTGCGCCAGCGCACGACCTTTAGTACCGGGTGGTGGCTGCAACCGGTACTAAAGAGGGGGTCTTTAGTACCGGTTGGTGCTACGACCCGGTACTAAAGGTTGGCGCTTCCTGCCGCTTGACCTGGCCAAAACAGACCTTTAGTACCGGTTGGTGGCAGCAACCGATACTAAAGGTCCATCATATATATACAACAATTGAAAAAAAATCACTTCCCTCTCTATTTCTTCCCTCCGTCGCGCCGTCCTGCCCCGATCGATGCCGTCCCCGTCGACGTCGCCGCCCCCGCCCCTTGTCGCCGACCCCGGCCGTCCCCGCCCCTCGTCGCTGCCCCCATCGACGTCGCCGCCCCGGCCGTCCCCGTCCCCGTCGTCCCCATCGCCACGCCCCGGCTGCCCCGTCGCCGCGGCCCGCCCCGTCGTCGTCGCCCCGTCCCATCGCCCCGTCGTCGCCGCCCCGTCGTTGCCTCGCCGGTGAGCTCACACCGGCCGCCATGTTCACACACACACACACACACATGTACACACTACACACACACACACACGCACACACACACACTATAGAATTTTAGTTATAGAATTTTTTTTTCTGTTTTTTAGTTATAGAAATGTTAGAAATTGTTCTGTTTTGTAGTTATAGAAATATTTTTAGAATTATTAGTTATATAGAAATGTTATAAATTTTTCCTGTTTTTTAGTTATAGAAATATTAGAAATGTTACAATTTTTTCTATTTTTTAGTTATAAAAATATTTATAGAAATGTTAGCAATTTTTCTGTTTTTTAGTTATAGAAATATTAGAAATGTTAGTTATATAATTAGAAATGTTAGAAATTTTAGAATTAGTTTTAGTTAGATGAATTAGATTAATGTCAAATTGTTAGAATTTGCATATAGAATGTTAGATTAATGTTACTTTTTGCGGGCATATAGTATTTGTTCTCGACGATATGCCCGGCCCGCATCCTCGCCGTCGACTTATTAGTGACGACGTCATGCTTCAGAGGACCCATGTCCGGGACTGGGCTCCGGCGAGCTGGCACTGGAGGTGCTACCTGGAGGGGCGCGCCGCTTGGTGAGGAACCCGGCCTCGGGTCCCATCGTCGACCCTGATCTCCTTTGGTGGCGTTCGCGTGTGCCACATTCGGTGCAGAGGCAGCCGACCCCGCCGGAGGTGGTGCGTCGCCGTGTCAGAGAGGAAGACGAGTACGTCCATCGCTACATGGCTGCTAGACGTTAGGTTGTGCACTACTTGGCAGGTTCTTTGGGCAGATGACCGGAGATATGATCCTGTGATGGTTCCTTCTCTTTGGGTGTCCACCGCCCGCGTCCCAGGGACCGCGAGTGGCGCCCTAGATTCTTCTGTAGTACTCAATCTTTATTAGGTACCTAGCTAGTGATGTATTCGATATATAATATTCGAGACGATGTATTCGAGATTATATATATTATTCGAGACGATGATGTATTTGAGATTATATATTAATCGAGACAATGCATATATATTATGTACTATATGATTCAACTTTTCCTTATTGATTGCATCCATGCATTGTAATTTGAATACTAAATTGTTCTATATTTCTTCTGTATTAGTTAAGTAAAAGCTATGGCGGACAATACCGGCAGAGACAGAGAAGAGGAATTGTTCGACATCATACGCAGCCCTGGCAGGCTAGATGATCTGAATGAAGCAAATGACGGCTCCCAATATCTGAACAATACCGGAGAGGGTGATGAAAAGATATTCGATCTCGACGACCGAGCTGATGAAGTCATGAACTATGATTCTGATTATGATGACACAAACAATGTTTATGATGACACAGAGAATGTTGATCTTCAAATAACCAAGACTACCGGCGAGGTATATCAGGAATCTGGTGATCATCACATGTTTTTTTTATTTTAAGATATATGAACGAATCGATCTTCCTTCTTTCAGCCCTCCGGATCGAGCAAATTTGCTTCTACCACTACTAGGAAAAGGGCTATAGATAGAATTGATACTAATGGCGCATCTGGTAAGCAGTGCGCCACTACTATATACTAATGGCGCACCGGTCGGAGGTGCGCCATTAGTGTGGAAGACACTAATGGCGCACCAGGCGCACGGTGCACCACTAGTATTGATTTTTTTTTTCATTTTTCCATACACTCTAATGGCGCATGGTACCAAAGTGCGCCATTACTAGTTCTACCAAGTAATGGCGCACCTTCTAAGCAGTGCGCCATTAGTGTATATAATTTTTTTTTACTTTTTTGCAAAACTGCTAATGGCGCAGCGTGTATATTTTCATGGACACCTTTTGATCTCGATCTCGATCCCACCCGCACCCTCCCCCGCTAGCTCCACCGCCGCCGACGACCCACCGCAACCCTCCCCCGCTCCACCGCCGCCGACGAGCACCCGCCCCCCCGCACCCTCCCCCGCTCCACCGCCGCCAACGGGCACCCCCCGCACCCTCCCCCGCTAGCTCCACCGCCGCCGCCGACCCACCGCAACCCTCCCCCGCTCCACCGCCGCCGACGAGCACCCCCCCCCCGCACCCTCCTCAGCTCCACCGCCGCCAACGGGCACCCCCAGCACCCTCCCCCGCTCGACCGCCGCCGCCGATGATATTTCCAAGTAACAAATTTGAACATATTTTTTAAAAAATTATTACTGTTTTTATAAAAAATATTATTGTTATGATTTAAACAAGTTTGAACATATTCAAACACAAAAAAATATAAAAAATAGCATTTAAAATGCATATAAAAATATTGGGGAGCCTAGGAATCAAACCCAGGACCTCCTAGTGTGTGTGCTGCGTGCTGACCCGTCGGGCTAGTGGGTGGGTTCTGTTGTAGATAGGGTTAGGTTGTAGATAGGGCTAGTGGGCTAGATTAAAACAAAATTCTAATGGCGCACCGGGCGCTGGTGCGCCATTAGAATAGTGGTACTTATGGCGCACGAGATGGTGGTGCGCCATTAGAATAGTCATACACTAATTAAATCCCCAATCTCTCTAATCTCTCCCCTGCCTCATCGATCTCACCCGCTGCCCCCCGTGTTCGCCGTCCCCCTCGCCGCCCCCCTCGCCTCCTTCGTCGTCCCCGAGCCGAGCCCCGAAGCTGCGCCCCCGCCCGCCTCCTCCTCTCTTCTCCCGCGACCTCCCCCTACCCCCTCTCAACCGCCCCGTCCCCTCAGCGCCGCCCGCCGTCTCCCCGAACCCTAGCTCCGCCGGCGTCGGGGACGACCACCTCGTCGGCCCCACCAGGCCGCAGGCCCTCAAGCCCCACGCCGTCCTCGCCCTCGCCCTCTCCACCGGCGGCGCCCCTACCTCCGCCCCTGCAGCGCAGCAGCAGCAGTAAACAGCCTACAGGTAAGATGATGATGGTTTTCCATGAGGTAATCGAGGAGCTGCCGGCCTGTGTTCATTCTGGTGGGGAGAATGCATTAGATGATCTTTTTTCGGCCTGCATTGCGCTCCGCTGCTATGAACTTTTGAAAGGACCGCGCGACGGAAGCCACTGCAAGCTATTGTGTGTTTCTCTGAATGTTGTGTTTCTTCAGTTCTTTATCCATTCTTCGTTCCTGCTGAATGTCATGCTAATTTAGTTTGTTTTTGTTTTGCACATCGGTAGGCAAAGCCTAGTGTTTGTTTCAGACATTTACTGAAACTGAACCAAGGAAATTTGGATTTCATAGTTACAGTTGCAGGAAAAGGTCATATTATGAGTGAAATATATTTAAAATGTCTATTTAGTTCTATTTTCAGATATAACCTTGTAAGTAGAAACATGTATAACTCAAGTAAACCATACATCTAGTTAATATTGCACAGGCAGCAATGTTAAGTCTTACTACGAACCTAGCAATAAAAATGATGAAGCTCCTGTTAATTTTTGACATATCTTAAGTTCTTAACAAGACATGTTTGTCGTCTTTTAGCTAGTGTGATGAGATTTTGGTACCTGTACATTCCTTGTACCAACTTAGGCAAATAATAATTTATTTGTTTTTGTGACAGTTGGTTGAGCACATCTTCTAGCCTCTTGTGAATACATCTGGGACAACGCTTCACATCAATCAGGTATATACTGCTTCAGTTTTGAGTGAAATCCTCTGCCATAGCCCCTGCCCCAGATAAAGTGAGCTATATATGTGTATGATGATCCTTCTTTCCTAAAAGTGAGATTGCCATATGTAGTTCAGAACTGACCTAGCTAAGGTTGTTTTCCTACTGAATGATAGTGCTCGAGCTCAGCTGCTTCTAGAATCGCTAGCGTCCGCTGCTATGTTGGGATCGTAGAAAATAGGTCTGCTGTGTCAGAGAGCGAACGCAGGAAAATTAGAATACGCGATGTATACCTGCGCGAACAGTGCGTACGAGCGGGCCCTGCAAGTAGCGCTGAACGCCCGCCAGCCCTGCTCCGTTGCCGATCCGTGCCTTTGGTTCTCATCTGATATCTGAGCCGTCGTCCAGTCCGTCGGAACATGACGTTTGATAGTAGTCGAGATGCGAGCCGTCGCGCAGATTCGACATTCCGTTTCAAATTTATGCGGTTCCTGGGTGGATTGCTGAGGAGTGAGTGGCCGAACAATCCCCTGGACCGGGACTGGACGTCGCTAACATCGCCATTGTCGTGCACCTCGCCGGCGCCCACAAGATCTTCTACGGGCTCATCTTCGCCTGCGCGGAGCGCTGGGAACCCGACCATCGCAGGCGCCTACATGGTCTTCAAGAGCCCATCTTCGCCTGCGTCGAGCGCTGGGAACCTGGCCGTCGTCAGCGCCTACAAGGTCTTCTACGGGCTCATCTTGGCCTACGTCGAGTGCTGGGAACCTGGCAATGGTCGGCGCCTACAAGATCTTCTAGAGGTCCATCTTTGCCTGCGTCGAGCGCTGGGAACCTGCCCGGTGGCCTGATAGCGCCTTCGTCTTGGTACTTCCGCGTGGGTCCGTTCGCCCTGAGGGCGCTCCGGCGGCATTCATGTGCCTGATCACTGTTGACAGTGGTCACCATAGCGATGTCATCCTTCGGCACCATCATTGCCTCGTCATACTCATGGGCGCGCTCTCAGCCCGGCTGCTACTTCACGTGCAAATGTACATCATCAAGCGATGATAAGTGGCTTTGCCACACGTGCGTTCATGTGCCAGACCAGTGACCACGACACATCCATGGTGACCATGATATCCCTGTATGCGAACTCGGCATCCTCGCCGTCCACCTTACACAGCCATGGGTCTGCCATCTCCCCGATGCCCTTGACCGTCACCACGTCGCCCCTGGCACCCTCAAGGCATGCACGTGTTCCGCCACAAGGAGCTCCTAGTTGAACGACTCGAGCGTTATCTACACGTCCTAACGGAACAGCAGTTCAAGCGTGGGCGACCAAGTACATGGCGAACTACGTGGCTCAACGGCAACAAGGTCGTCGAGGTGGTCGCTGCTCTTCTTTGACGTCTACAGGCCCAACGCTCGCCCTGACCGAGTCGTAGCACTGCGACGCGCACTTCACCAGGACTCCACCTGTCACCGATTGGGGCTCCAGATCTTGAGCATGGCAAGATTTCATGGTAGCCGATGACAGACTGATTAGAGTTTGTGCTTTCGTTAGGGCGAAAAGGCTCAGCATAGCTCAGGTATGGGTCCGGTCCTTCGAGCAAACGTCTGTGCCGGGAGTGAATAGACGGTATCTACCGTAATAAATTCAGTGAAGCAATTTCTATTCAATGGTGCATACAGTGGGGATACATCAAGTTATACGAGAAAGAGCAGCAATCCCAAGGTGATTGGACGATAGAGATATAGAGAGCATATGAGCCCGGGCTCAGAAACGAATTTTCCGATGATATTTTCCTACTGATTATAATTTGTACCTGTGTACTAGCACTGTGTCATATTCTTCCATTACAATCTATCGAGGTCATTAACTCCAACTCAAGTGGGCATAATTCTCTGCAGTAGTATAGCACTTGCAGTAGTATGGCACTTGCAGTAGTGCGGGACAACAGTAGTTTAGTGCAAGTTTCAGTTAATTAGCTGGATTAAAAAAGATGCTTGGTGATCTGCAGGAGTAGGACAAGCAAATCTGCTGGAATATTTGTTTATTCAAAGTAAATGAACATTTTACTGCTAGTGTACTGATAGTGTAATCTAGCTATTGTACTGATATTTCTGTCTCTTTGAACATTTTACTATCAATAAAAATGATGTACTGCTGCTTTCAGTTAATTCAAATTAGCTAAAACCTTTTACTGTCAAATAGTGCTAATGTTTACTTTATGAAATAAACTACTCCATGCCAAATAAACCTTGCTAGGTGAATCTTATTTGCATTAGGAGTAGTTGCTGGAAATTTACTGGATTTTGTTATGTGCTTTGTGGTGCTAGTTTGCTGGGTTTTGTCTCCGACTATTGTGTCATGATGAATTTGCAGGTACCCCGAGAGGCCCTTGAGTTTGCCGGAATGTCGATTAACTTCTGTTCTGGCAAATTCGGGTACTCCATATGTCCTATTTTCAGCAAAGGTAATGCTGAAATTTTTCGTGAATTTTAGCATTACTTTGCTAAAAATAGGACATATGGGGTACTTGCGACTAATGCCTGTTATCATGCATGGGTACTAATTGGTCTCTTCTACTGCTTATCAGAGATGGCGGGAAGCAGCCACCGCCGATCTGCGACACCGCAGTACGAATTGGATGCTTCCGAGTTCTTCACTATCATACTTGAGGCTTCAGTATCATCCATGATGCAGGTATATAAAACGAGAAATCTCTCCTTCACCTATCTCATTATGATATCTGTTGTTTGCTACATCACTCATTGTTCCAAACTGCAGAGGCTGCCTGACAGTTTTATGAACATGCTGATGGGTGAAGATCCACCAAATAATGTGAAGGCGCGACAGGCCGGCAGCGAGTTTCGCAGGCAGTGGGATGTGCAGTTGGTAATGAAGAAGGGCCACATGTACTTGTCTCGTGGGTGGGAGAAGTTCTACCGTGCCTACGACCTGCAGCTGGGGTACTTCCTTCTCTTTAGGTACGATGACAATGCCAACATGCTCATTGTGAAGGTGTTCAACAAGACTATGTGTCGCATGCGCTACGCTGCCGATGATGATGCCGGTACGTTCTGCCTCTTCTTATTCCTCTACATTTGGCTTTGTCTCACATCGATTGTTAACGATCATTCTTGCATTTTGGACAGGTAATGGGAGCAGCAGCAGCGACACTGGCTACAGCCAAAGCAGCAGCGACTATGACTGTAGCGAAAGCAGCAGCGATTCTGGCTGTAGCGAAAGCAGCAGCGATTCTGGCAGCAACATAGACAACAAGAAGAATGATCCAGACTGGAGTGCGGGAGAAAAGGAGCAGAGTGAGAATGAGGAGCTGCAGGATGACGATGGGCATCAGGCTGAGGATGACCTAGCGCTGGTGGTGGCTGACCAAGGGCAAGAGATGGTGGTGGCTTACCATGGGCAAGAGATGGAGGTGGCTGAGGATGACCTAGCGATGGTCGTGCCTGAAGGTGGCCTCGCGATGGTGGTGGTGCCTGACAATGACCACGCATCGGTGGTGGCGCCGGCGATCCCACAGCTGGGCAACATGACCACGCCAATTGTGATAGAAGACTACATCCCACTGCCTCCACTGCCTCCACCGCCTCGCTGCTCTAGGCGCATCAAGGAGAGGAAGGAGAAGAACAATGCATGAGAACTGAATTTTGTCAGGTATGTCAGATCTCCTATAGGTTAGCTATCCAAAATGATATATATATACTTAGTTACCTATGTTATCTTTAATATGCTTAGTTTCCTATAGGTTAGCTTCATTTTTACCTAAGTTGGCTCTAATATACTAACTTAGAGCTTATATGCTTCGTTTCCTATAGGTTAGCTCCAAAATAACTTATGTTAGCACAAAATGATCAAGTTTACATAATAAGTTTATAGTCTTTTTCTTATTCTTCTTCTTTTCCAAAATGACATAGGTTAGCTTCATTTTATCTAAGTCGGCTCTAATATACTAACTAAGAGTTTATATGCTTAGTTTCCTATAGGTTAGCTCCAAAATAACTTATGTTAGCACAAAATGATCAAGTTTACATAATAAGCTTATAGTCTTTTTCTTATTCTTCTTCTTTTCCAAAATGACATAGTTAGCTTCATTTTACCTAAGTTGGCTCTAATATACTAACTTAGAGCTTATATGCTTAGTTTCCTATAGGTTAGCTCCAAAATAACTTATGTTAGCACAAAATGATCAAGTTTACATAACAAGCTTATAGTCTTCTTCTTAGTCTTCTTCTTTTCCAAAACTCTTTTTATTCTTCTTCTAGTGTTCTTCTTCTTCTAGTATTTTTCCAGTCTTCTTCTTTTTTTCTTCTAACTTCTTGTTTATCATTTTACAGATTTGATTTAATTGACGGAAGCTTGCATGGATGGAGTGCTTCTTTTCCATTTGTGTTTTTATTTTGTATCAATGTGAAACTTTTGTGAATTGATGGATAATGGTGTTGGATGAACAATGTGAAACTTTTGTAATATGTAACGACGGAACTATGTGTTGGCTATGTATGTATATATGATGAAAATTGTGTGTTGGATATGATTGTTATATGGATGCTTGTTGTATATATATATGTTGAATATCTCATATGTGAAATAATGACCTGAGATTAAGAAAAAATAAAAAAAATAAAAAAAAATTGTTACTAATGGCGCACTACCATGTGGTGCGCTATAAGTATAGCAGATAATAGTGGCGCACTATGGGCAATACTAATGGCGCACTACGTGGTGCGCCATTAGAATACCAGATTCTAATGGCGCACCAGTGGTGCGCCATTAGTAAAAAATTCTAGTGGCGTGATACTAATGGCGCACTAGTAATGTGCCATTAGTAGGCAAAACCAGTGCGCCATTAGTAGGCCTTTTCCTAGTAGTGTACTGACAGCAGGACAAAGCGAGGCCCGGGAAGATTGTTGAAGGATGGTGTAAAGTACAACATCGAATCCGTGAAACCTAGTGGCGAACCCCTGATGCCTAAGAACATTGCAAACAAGTGGACTCGTCAGTGCAGAGTTCTTGTGAAGGACAAACTCCCGATCTCCATTCAAGAATGGAAAGAGCCAAAGACTAAGCATCCAGATGTTACTTGGGTCGACGACAGAGCCAAAAAAGATCTTTGGGAATCTATGATGGAACATTTCACCCTACCAGATTATTTCACTGAAGCAGATGTGGAGAAAGTCAAGGGCGCTGCTCTTAAGAAGATGGCAATTGCATTCAACACCCACAAGAAAACTGTATGGGCCAACTACCTCGCTGCAAAAAGGAAGACTCCAGAATTCACGGGAACACTGGAGAGGCAAAGAGAACACTGAGACAATGTCGTGAAATTCAAGGATTCAGAATTATCTAAGGAACGGTCGATAAAAAACAAGGCCAATGCGCAAAAAAGACGCAGTTCCATAGGCTGGGTCCAGGTGGCTACGCGGTGGCAATGCCTAAGTGGGATAAGTCCGAGCAAGAGATGGAGGATACAGGGGTCACTCCAATTACTAGGAGCTGGCCCCCAGGTGCAGAACTTGGTTCTATGCGCATGGGGGGCGTTGGACCCAAAGACAGGCCTGGTTTCGCAGAAGGCAAGTCTAAAAGGAGCCGAACAAAAGATACTTGACGCAATAGAAGAAGCTCGAACGGGGGTGTTCACGCCCAACAGAGAGAACGACGAGCTTACGTGCGCCCTGAGAAATCCTGAACACCCGGGAAGAACACGAGGCAAGGGCGTTATTCCCTGGTATGAGGGCTTTTCGGACCGGAACGACGACTATAGGTCCCGTGCAAGAAAGAAGTTGGAGGAGGAGAAGAAGAGGAAGCTGGAGGAGGAGGAGAGGAAGCAGGACGCAGAACGCCTTCAAGGCCTAGAAGCAAGGCACGCAGACTTGGCACTCAAATTCCAGCAGCAGCAGCAGCAGATTGACTCACTTAGCCAGGAAAGGGGGTCTCAGCAGCGGCATCAGCAAGCGGATGATCGTCCATCATTGGATAGCACTGTCCCATCCATGCCGAGAAGCAGCGTTGGTTCTGCCCCGGGTGACACACTGCTGGATACATACCACCCTGTGGATGATATCATAGAGAACACTAACTGTGAGCTACACTCCAAAATGAAGATCCATGAAGGTGGCGGACGGTGTTGCTTTCACAATTAACACTGAAGCAACCTTCCATTGCATCCCGATTCCAGAGGGCTATGCTCGTGTCATGGTTGATGAAGTGGTGTAGCCATATTCGATGCTAGCACTTGACATTGCTGGAGGTGATGGCGAGAGCACACTGGGAGAGGCCGTACATCATATCATCCTATGGAGAAAGGATTGCATCATCTTTCCAAGTCCACCGACACTGCGTCGTCTGCCGACTCCTCGAAGACCGCCACCGAGTCAGCAGACTCCCGCTCCTCCAAGTCCACGAACGCATGAGCCGACTCCTCGAAGTCCGCCACCTCCTTCAAGTCCCCGAACGCGTGAGTAGACTCCTCCTCCTTCATGTCCGGCACAGTGTCAAGCCACTCCTCCTGCTTCAAGTCCGGCACAGCATCAGCCACGTCAGCAATCGCAGAAGAGACACGCCGCAGCTATGGTGTGTAGCGGTACGAGTCGAGGTAGTACAGGAAGTACAGGTGGAGACAAGCGATATAAACATGGTCCAAGCCTCGCTCCTCTTCCTCAGAGGCCTTATGACATGACCGAGGAGCAAAATGCAGCCATAGTGCAGGCCCAAGTGGACACCCATTTTGGACCGAAACCGGCACCGCTGCCAAAGGAGAAAGTGCATGAGAAAACGATTGACCACTTCATTCATATGGCTAGAGAACCAGCTCCCAATCCTGTTGACTCGGACTATGAGCGCCAAATCAGGAAGCTACATCGAGAACGGCTAAAGAAGGAAGCGAGCTCGAGCTCGAGCCAACAAGCAGCGGGCAAAAAATGCGGGAAAACCGTTCCCCAGCTGGGAGAACAGGCGGCGCAATCGATCCCCCCGCTTGTTGTGCCAACAACACATGAGAGGAGGCCGCGCGCCCAATATTATTGTGGGCAAACCGTTAAAGTTCCCCAGCTAGGCGATGTGGTAATAACGGAGGAGCATATAATGCAGGCTGAAATGCTCAATATCTCTGTTGGACAACTCCTCGAAATTGAGACCATATCTCCGCTTAGAGAGGAGGAAATAAAACGGAAATATGTCCGGGGCCAACCTTTGGTCGAGCCAGACAAGGTCAAGAACCTCCCAATGAGAATGTATGAATTGCATCAATGGTACATGAACATTACCAAGATTTCCAATCAAGAGTCCCTCATGGTGAATGTCAAGAAGGAGCATTACTACCATGAGAAAGCTCTGTGCGTTGAGTATTTAGAACTATTTCAGTTATACAATCAAGATGCACTCGACAAATCTCTCGTCAGTAGCTATTGTGTGTAAGTGATTTCTTTCTGTAATTTTTTATTAATGATTACATGTAATTATCCTCACTATATATTCTTTTCTGTGGTATTATATGCAGGATGAAGATGTATGAAATGAATAAATCTGGACGCTATGGCATTGGGTTCATTGACCCAAATACCATTAATGAGTACACATGGAATCTTGCGACTTCTCAAGCAAGTGTAGAGGAAAGCATGCTAGAGTTCTTGAAGCACCTCAATACCAATGAAGATATACTACTTTCTTACAACTTTCTGTGAGTTAATACAAATTATGTTTTTGCTTACTAGCTTGCTAGATGTTAATTATTAAGTGTATACGGTTTACGTTAGTTGATTAATTTTATGCACATGCCCGCTTAATTAAGACATGCAAACATGTGCGCATGCAGTTTCCACTGGATCTTGTTAGTCATTAAAGTTGACAAAGCAACAGTTGAAGTACTGGACTCGCTACTTAAAGAAGATAAAGACTATACCATCATGAAGGGGATAGTCAACAGGTCATTTCAATCATTATTAACTATATCTCGGCCCATTATTAGTTCGTCATTTCCTGATATGAACTATTTAATAACCCCTTTATTAGTTTTCTTTGCCGGCGGGCAGGGCTTGGGCAAAGTGCATCAAGGTGACTCCAGGCAAATGGCCAAAAAAGTTGTTTTGGCATCGACCAAAGGTAAGTAATTAAGTAGTACTAGCTAGCCATCTCTTTAATTTTTGTTTCAATACCATTAGTTAATTATCATGCTTGATTAATCATTATCTGATTCAATTCCATTCTCGTAAAGGCCCTGAAGCAGGCGTCGGGGAATGATCTGTGTGCATTCGACGTTTGTGAGAACATTCACATGATGACGTCCCAAAGGAGCAGATCTCAAAGACAGGACTGGGTACGTTGTTAGAACACTATTCACACCATTATCGATATCTTGTAACACAATTAATACACATGAATATTGATCTCCTTCTTAACAGTTCAGAGAGGTGCGGGATATTCGAGTTCCTTTAGGATAGGGTCGCATATTGGGCGTGACATGTGCGCCCGCCCTAACGCCGCTGCCCGCCCCGACGCCGACGACACGAAGGCCCTGTTCACATATATAGATTTTTTTGTTCATATTGTAGTAGATGCTGATGATGACGATGATGTATGTATGTTCATATGCAAAAGTTAGTACTCACTCCTTTCCTTTATATAAGGTGTATTTGTTTTTTGATAAAATTTTACAATGTAAGGTGCATTTGTTCTAATTTCTCATAATTCCAATCTTGGCCCTCCAGAAAAAGGAAAATACCTCTCACCCGATTGCATGTATCTCTCCTTGTAGAGAAAGAAAAGGAAACTATCTATCTCTCGATTGTGTGTATCTCTTCCTTTCCTGGCCTAAATGATTTACTTGCCCCTAATCTACAAATTAGAGAAGCGTAATTTTGTCCTATCTAGTGCATAATTATGTGCCTTGGTCACCGTGCTGAAAATAATACACCTTAAATAAAGGAATGGAGGGAGTATTTTTTCTGTTCATAGATACTTTTTGGTGATATTATTGTAGAATATGCAATTTTTTGTATGTTTATATGCAAAGAATATGTCATTTTTTATAGAATTTTTATTTTGTTCATTGAATTTTTATTGTTTTTCCTATTGTAATTTTGTTCATAAAGTTTTAGGATGAAAAAAAAGAAGAAGAAGAAAAAGGGAGGAGAAGTTTCGTTTAGTTTTAGGATTAATATAGTATATGTTTAGTTTAGGAAGAAGGAAAAGAAAAAGGAGAAGAGGAGGAGAAATAAATAAGAAGAGAAAAAAAGAAAAAAAGAGGAGAAGAAGAAAGGAATAGAAGATAAGAAGAAAAAAATAGAGTAATTTCTATATTTTTTTCACCTCTATTCCTTTCTTCTTCTCCTCTTTTTTTTCTTCTTTTTTTCTTTGATCTTCTCCTCTCTCTATCCCTTTCTTCTAGGGTCGAGGGTTCGAGGGTCGTCGAGGGTTCGAGGGTCGAGGGGTCGAGGGTTCGAGGGTCGAGGGTTCGAGGGTTCTAGGGTTCTAGGGTCTAGGGTTGAGGGTTCTATGGTCGAGGGTTCGAGGGTCGAGGGTCGAGGGTTCGAGGGTTCTAGGAATATGCAAAAGTTAGAATTTTTAATGTTCATACAATTTTTTTTTGTTCGATGAATTTTTTCTGTTAAAACTCGTATTAAGTTTGTTCGATGAATGTTTCATGGGAGAGAGAGTAAAAACTCCTCAGACATGAGGGGGGAGGAGTCCCCCTCCGGTTCCTAACTCTCTCGGGAATTCAACATGAGGGGGAGGGGTCGATATACCCCCTCCCCAATAACTTCGACATGAGGGGGGGGGTCGATATACCCCCTCCCCGATAACATTTTTTCCATGTATGTATGTCGTCGTTGTCGATATACCCCCTCCTTTACCAAGTTAAAAGAGTGTTGTCGTCGAGGCCACCCCGAACCCTTTAAGCGTTGCCGAGGCCACCCCAAACCCTAGAGAAGCGTTGAGGCCATTAGTTAATATAATTCCTTGTTGTGAATAGCTATAGCCAGGTCTACATTTTCCACTAATATATCCATCTGTCATGTTTGTATAATAATTGCCATGTTGTAATATTTGCATAAACTATGGAGCACGACCAAGACGAGGAAGCAGAACGGATGTTGGGGGACATAATCGCAGCTTGAGCTGATGTCATGTCGTATCTCAATGAAAGCGATGGTCTGGAAGGAGAGGGTGAAGAAGCAGGCTACGGTCCTCGAACAACGAAGGAGACCGTGATCGGTGACCGAATGCCGGTGCAAGAAGGAGGCCGTGATGACGACTCCGGTGAGTGAACAGAGTCCGGCCAGGTAAATATATTAATTAAGCATGTGCTGACTATAGCTAATTGATGCATTCATTGTTTTGGTATCTACACATATTAACTCTTGTCTTTCTTATTTCTATCCCTCCGGATTGAGCACAACTTCGGTCAAGAGACGAGGCCCGAAGAAAAAGTTGCGCTCAGATGAAAGGTTCACGATCACAGCAATCGCGCGCGATGGCCAACCTATTGAACCCCTCCGGACCAAGGAGGCATTTACTGCTCAGTGCGGGGTTCTTGCTAGGGACATGATCCCAATCAACATAGAGCTATGGGATCAACTTAGGATGAAGAGCTTCAAGTTTCTTTTGCCGAAGATAGACAGAAATCCGATCTTTGGAAAGCATTGAAGGTAAATTTCACCCTACCGGAAGAGGACGATCCGGAGAATCCAGTTATAGAGCCATTGATCAAGTCCTTTGCTCTCAAGAAGATGGCGGATCTATTCAGGAAGTGGAAAAATGACCTGAAAGCAAAGTTTGTCGACAAAGAAAAGACACCAGAATTCATCGGCCGGTACGAGAATCTCAGAGATTAATGGGACACATTTGTGGCCAACAAGACATCGGAGACGAGTAAGAAGATGTCAGGCATAAACAAGATAAATGCTGCGAAGAAGGAGCATCACCATCGCACGGTGTCAGGTGGCTACCTCAAAGCTCGACCGTTGTGGGCCAAGGCTGAGAACGACCTGCTTGATAAAGGGGTCGAACCAGAGACATTAAACTGGCCAGACCGTTGCCGGACTTGGTTCTTCGGGGTTGGCGGAACCTTGGACCCTGTAACAGGGAAATGCGTTTGGACGTGGGAGCAACTGCGAATACCCCTCACGAAGCTTCGACACTATATTAACGCAACGCAAGAAGGGACATTCGTTCCATACAGAGAGAAGGACGAGCTCACAATGGCCCTTGGGAATCCTGAGCACCCTGGACAGACACGAGGCACGCCAGGCTCCATTCCGTGGAAGGCTGGGTTTCCGGACGCAGGCAGTTACAAATGCCAAGAGAGGAGGAAGGTGGAGCAGAGCGAACTGCAGGAGCTGCACTCAAGGGTATAGAAGCTAGAGGAATGAGATGCAGTTCGAAGCAAGCGACCTGCCGAAGCTACCCCCAAAGCTACCCCGCCATCTCAGCGAAGAAGCAGCGTGGCTTCCACCGAGCAGCTTCAGCTGGAGCCTGTCTTCACGGCTCCTGCTAGCTACCCCGGTGATGCTATCACGGAGTCTCAACTTTGCCACCTTATGACGCAATGGTAGAAGTACAAAGTCAAGGCGGCTGTTGGCTCTGTTCGACCTCCTGAACCCGGCGCAACTTTTCACTGCCGTCCAATTCCAGAAGGATATGCTAGGGTGACGGTGGAAGAAATAATGGAGGGATTTGAGGAGCTCGTGCTTGACCACCCTACCGGTGAAGGGGAGACTCGGCTGGGTTGTGCTTTGAAGACTCCATGCCTACGGAGGAAGGAGTTCATCAACCTTCCGAACTGGACGCCTCCGCCTCCTCCTCCTCCTCCTCTGGCAAGTCAGGGCACTCCGCCTCCTTCTCCGCCTGCTCCTCCAGCGAGTGATCAGGGCACTCCGCCTCCTTCTCCAGCGCATGGCGGCACTCCGCCTCCTCCTCCGGCGAGTGATCAGGGCACTCCGCCTCCTTCTCTGGCGCGTGGTGACACTCCGCCTCCTTCTCCGCCTGCGCCGGCGCGCCCGACCAGCCAGCCTCCTCCTTCTCCGCCTCGTCAACAAGGGCGGAAGAGACCCGCCGCCACTCCGGCTGCTCCGGCACGTCGCAGTCCTTCTCCTCCGCCTCGTAAGCAACTAAAGATAAAGCCGCAGCCGCTCAGCCTGCTCCGCCGTCTAGCAGTACAGGCGGGAGGCAATACAGATTCGGTCCATCTCTCAAGACAACAGAGAAGTTACCATACGAGATGACCGTGAAGGAAAACGAGGAGATCTGTCAAGCCCAAGTGAGGGACTACTTTGCAACGCAAAGAGCTAAGAGACATCCACCTCCGGAGGAGAAGATAGATCCGGTGAAAGTGAAGCGCACTATGGATGCCCTGCAACGACCACCACCGTCTCCGCCGCAAACTAACTATGAGCGCATTACTGAAAAGACATATAAGGAAGCGAAGCGGTCGGGAAGTACTTGCAGTGAACAAAAGTTTACAAGAATGAAGAACTGGGAAAAGAGTTCCCGAGATCGGCGAACAAGCGAACCAATCGTGCCCCCCGCTTAAGGTGTCTAGCGATATCGTCGCTAATCATCCGGGGGTCTTGCCCGGTACAATTCCTGGAGATTACGATGATGCACATTTTGATATAATGGAGCTGGACGAATTCAAATACGAGTACGGGAAGCCTCTCGTCAAAGATGGAACTACTCTAACAACGATGATGCAAAGATTCCATGATTGGTACATGGAAACCTGCAGAAAGGTGCAGTCACCTGGGAATAAAATCGATACTTTGACACTGAAAGTTAAAGAGGATCAACACGACCCCGTTGGAATTGAGGAGTTGTCTGTTCTATTTGAGGAGTTCTTCCAGTTTTTCGATCTAAAGGCCGTCGATAAATTAACGATCACTTGCTACTATCTATAAGTACTACTTCTGTCATTAAGTCTCTATATATATCTCAGCTCTTTCATTGCATGTATATATAATTATCCTCACTATATTATGCAGATTGAAGATCGTCGAATGCAGAAGAGCTGAAATGTATGATATTGGGTTCATTAACACAAATCTCATAGATGAATTTACGGTTAAATTTCATGCCGAAGAAACCGAGCAAAACTTGCTACGATCGTTGGTAATAAATGAAAATAAAGATACAATACTCTTTCCTTACAACTTCAAGTGAGTGTTACTGTCTTGTGCATATTCGGTTTTCCTTAATTATTACTCGTGGTTATAGTAATTAATGTAGCTGATGAGTTATATGCATGCGTGTGTAGTTTCCACTATATTCTCCTAGAGGTTAAGCTTGAGCAGGGACTAGTAAGCGTCTTAGACTTGAGACGAAAAGATCACAAGGAATATGCTGACATGTCTAAAATGCTCGAGAAGTAAGTTGAATCGATCATTATCACACTATATCGGCAACTTTGTTCATTTCATGATATCAAGTAATTGTTTCCTTTGTCTCGCAGTGCTTGGAAAGTATTCACCGCACAAGTTTCGGGACTGTCGCGGGATCTGCGATGGAAATTCCTGAAATTAAGTACTACTAGCTAGCTAGTTCCGCACATCTCCCGTTGATTCTAACTACTTTCATCAATGCCATTTATAATGCTTGATTATCAGTTTGATTGACCTCTATTTCTCGTAAAGTGCTTGTGGCAGGAACCTGAGATTAATTACTATGGATACTACGTCTGCGAGTTCATCTACAACGCAGCGGCCAAGAATAGGCGGGGCTACTCTAAAAGACAATATGAAGTGCGTAAGCAAAAATATTCACAAGTTTATTTTATTACCATCATTTCTGTTGAGTTTCATTCATATATATGTATTGACCTTCTTATTCAAATTAGATGTGGAAGATGTGGAATGAATTCCTATCACAAGATCGCATGCGAGCAATTCATGAGGAATTGGCTGGATTCTTTCTTGACCACGTCATCAATAAAGCCGGAGAATATCACCATGCATGTGGAAGTTGAGTTCATATGTTAGGGTATTGTAAGAGATCTTACACATTGTATATATACATGTAGCCATTACCGTCGATAAGATATACGAAAACTTGTTGTTCGACCAATCTCTCGGAGAGAAGGAGAGGTCGATCACTTCTCTCTGTATATGTTCATGACGATCTTCTGTACTTAATAGTTTCCTTCATTTGCTTACTAGCTAGCTAGCGTGTCGAGTCCTCTCTATACGTAGCGTCGACCAAGCACGGAGATAAGAGAGGACACTTCTCTCTATTAGCTGGCTAACACAATATATGAAACCCCTAAATTAACCCTACAAAACCCTCCATCCCCCCTCCCATTTCAGAAAAAAAACAAAAAAAAATCCAACCCCTGAAATGCTGACACGTGGAACCTTTTGGTCCCGGTTGGTGGCACCAACTGGGACAAAAGGCCCTCTGCCCGGGCAAGCGGCAGCGGCCACGTGAAGCCCCATCTGTCCCGGTTCCTGGGCGAACCGGGACTAAAGGGATAGGGCTTTAGTGACGACCCTTTAGTTCCGGTTCGTGAACCGGGATAAATGGCCCTCACGAACCGGAACGAATGGGGTTTTTCTACTAGTGAAAAGAATGACACGGTAAAATCACATACCAGTTTTTTTGACACCGCCGTGCCACTGCCACCACCCAGTTGGGTCGTAGCGTCAGACTATAATCCGCCACCTTGGTAGTCGTTAATAAGCAAAGCTATAACACCACAGTTTTTTGGTAATAGTGACATTGGCCATTACGACGACAAGATCAGGAAAATATAGTCATGAGACTTTTATTAAGTTTGATGTTGCCTCCACCACGGAGACACCATCACCGGGGACATGAAAAAACTAAAACAATATGAAGTACTTTTTGCGGGTGGTTAAATAATAGGAAGTTAGCCAGTACTCTAGTAATTATCTTGGTTCCTCCCGTCCCATGTGTCGAGTCCATGTGTCGAGTAGACTCTAGAGGAGAGGGGAACTGATAGAAACACTCAGATGCAGCAAGGTACTCTTGAGCCTAGCATTAGTTTTATTTACCAAAACACATATTTTATATTCAATTTTATTTACTTGAAATAATTAGTGATGTCTCTTGATTTTTCAGTGACAGAATGGAGAAAAAAGAATAATGACCACATGTAAAGAATTGCATGTTGCTTTAATTGTGGTTCAAATCTCAACACAACATCCTTATAAATCGTGCATGTGTTACTTTATTTTTTGCGGGAAAACTTCGGACCTATACATCGACCAACATGGCAGTAAAAGAACATGACAAGTAACAAAAAATACACCCATTTCCATAGACCACCTAGTGGTGACTACGAGCACTCGAGCGAGCCGAAGGCGCGTCGTCATCGCCCCTCCCTCACCGGAGCTGGGCAAATCTTTTTATAGTAGACAACTAAAGTCATCGTGTTAAGGCCACAAAGGACCAGTGCGCCAGAATAACAACCGCCGCCGATGAAGAGAAGCATAGGGTGGAAGAATCCAACCTGTAGACACATGGACGCAGACGAACGAAAACCGGATCCACGCAGATCCATCAAAAATAGAAACCGACTGAATCCTATGAGATCCATCGAAGACACACCTCCATACACCCTCCGACGACACGAGACGCATTGCTGGGACGGGGGGCTAGGCGAAGAGAACCTTATTCCATCTTCAGGGAGCCGTCGCCACCTCGCCTTTCCGAGCAGGGCACAAACCCTAAACAGACTCAGAAATAACCTAAAACCAAAGCATGAGCCCAGCCACCGGCAAGGGTCGGCATCCTCCACGCCTCCATGTCCTTAAGGCCATAGGAGATGCAAATCAGCAGCAGCGCCGGCTGGTGGCAGGGAAACCCTAAACCCCCAGAGACATCGTCATTGCAATGCACGACCAACTCTGGAGTCTTAACCAACAACAACAATGAAATAAACAAATCAAACAAGTTGCTCAATCAAGAATTATCGTGTGCATCAACGAAGCCTTTGCACACACGTACAAAAGTTCTTATTTGTGACGGTAAGGTCAAGGTGATGTTTGGGGCTGGGGATGGAAAATAATGTGAAGTAAAGTATCATCTCTTTTGTGTATAGAAAGAAAAAACAAGGGGCTATTTTATGAAAAAAGTTTTTTCGAGGTGCTTTCTGCAAAAAAAACAGGCGACACTCCTTCGCCCTGTCTCCCATTCACTTACGGGTGGTCCCCATGCCATGCTGGCGTGCCCCGTCAGCATACTGTACGTATACAGACGTGATTAACACCGTAGATGCACGTCCAAGCCAAGTTCTATCATTGGTTCAAGGTATCCCACAAGTTTTAGTACCAAACTGACTTTTCTCGCCAAGTTCAGACACTTGTGGTGTAATTAACTCTTAGGCTTTAGATCGATCAAGCAAATGAAAGCACGGCGTTGGCACATATGGAAAAGAGAAAAAGATAGATAGTAAGTGGTTTTTTCGGACCGGAATTGATCCAGCAAAATCCAAAAGGCGTATCCAATCATACTTGCGCGTCTGTAGATAAGCCAAAGAGGAAATGGAAATAAAGTGCAAGCTAGTGCTCTCGAGAAAGTATCTATCTGGTGACAAAACGGGATCGAGCACTGAAACACATGGAGTAGAAAAGGGCGGCACAAATTAAAGGTACTGTTTCAAATAATAGATGCTGTCCAAGCTTTGAGAATAACTGTTTTTTAATCTAATCCTTTGGACAAATCAAAGCATTAAACTGTGTATTGTTTCGGTGGATTCTGTCTGTATTCTGCCATGAACCAAAAGCTTCTCAACAAAGTGTTGTTCTGCATGGACACTTGCAGCATAATAAATTATCCTGTGACCTGAAAAGATCTATATGTACTTCACTAGAATTCAAGGTTAAAGCAGTGGCACGTGCTTTGGTCGAAAGAATCATCCGGTTTACCGAATAGGATTACACCAATTTTTATCCAGAAAAGGATGGACACCTACTTGAATTACGTAACCTACTACTAGTGTGTACTACTAACTACTACTTGTACTGATTGCCCTAGAAATACCATGCTTGTGATTGGGCCGTTACGATTACGGGTTGGCTGTCTAATTGTCAATGCGATAATGATAGTATGTTGTACTTGAACCAGTGGCTCATTTTTTCTAAGTAACGGGGAAGATGACTGAACATGACACTGGAAGACACTACTGAGATAAAAAAAATGGTTCGTCAAAATTTAGACGTAGGATGGGCAGTTGGTCAGATCTAGTATGGTTCATACATGGACGATAGTTGGAATCGGTAGCTCTCCTAGCTTTCCCTCATCTGAGATCCCTGGGATGGAGGATCAAGTTGGCCCTTAAAGAGAAATTGTTGCAGACAACAAAACCATCGGACGACAAATTAAAGTTGGTCATGTTGATTTGATCTATACCCTTTGATAAGATGATCACTAAACTAGCTAGGACAAGTAGCTAGGTAGTGCCGGCGTGCTTCATGCTGTGCTCGAGTACGTACGTACTACTCTCCGTCCGGAAATACTTGTCATCAAAATGGAGAAAAAGGGATGTATCTAGATGTATTTTAATTGTAGATACATTTCTTTTTATCCATTTTGATGACAAGTATTTTTGGACGGAGGGAGTACGTGTGAGCGTGAGAGAAGGTCGACCAGAGATCATGGGCGACTCCTGTCCTGATCCCATGATGAAATTATTTGGGGCCAGCCCACTCATATCGTGCAGACATTCTGTTTGATCAAACTCGGACTAACACGCTTGGCATCCATGTATTGATCCATTGCTGCTGCTTTTCACGATGACGAACCGTTGGCGTTATCCAACCATTAAACTTCCCCTTGATTTCTGCTGCCAAAAGCGTTGTGTCCTCGATAAGATTCAGTACTACAAGTTGGCTTAGCTCATCTAGTCTAGTCTTTTTATAAGATACACATAAACACAATGATCTTAAGCTACAAAGTTGGCTTTCCTCTCATGTTCAAGTTGTAGTGTTAGCTGGTGCTAATTAAACTTCCATGAAAAGCAGTCCATCCCAGTTAGTGCGTACCGACCCCATCTAACTCTAACCTAAACTAAACTAGACAGAAAATGAGCTGTAGTTCTACAAGCGTAATTGCTTTGGTCCGTCTATCAGCCAGCTAGTGTGGCTGTGGCATCTCCTTTCTCAAACTCTATGCCGCTTCATCGGTGCGGCGGTTGCATTGAAGAGATGGATTCCATGGTCGTAGAAAAAGGAAAGATCGATTCCATTAAGCGGCAGGTACGCACAACACATCGACAAATGGTCCTTCGCCATGGTCGCTCTCAGATCTTTGTGGCTGACTGGCTTTGAATCTTTCCTTTCTTTGATACTTGCATTTTTGGCTTTCTAGGGTGCCGGTGCCCTTTAGTTTGTTTCCGGTTGGCAGCGTACGTGTTGATCGATCGCTCGCCAATGTTGATGTGTGCTGCAGCCAGACATGGATTTATATTTCTCATGTCTGAATGGTATACACTCTAGACCAGAGGTTTGTGAGGACCTAACTGCATGCGTTGTTTATGCCATCCGACTCAGATGAAAGGTGAACGCATCAACACATGTTGCATATGTAATTGTACACTTGTGCTTTTCGACAACGACATGTTATGCGCTCGCCTGTCTGAAAATCATTCCGAACACTTGCATGTCAATCATCGTTTATGTGAAGTCAGATCGATCTGCAGCAATCTGCTGACCGCATCCTCGACATATACATATAATATCAGTATAGTTGTGTTATTGTTATGCAGATGGCAGCACATACTTATGGCCCTGGATATGCGGTCTAATTATTATTTTTGAAACGGATATGCCTTCTAGTTTGAGACGCGTATGTGTTTTCTTCTGGCCTAAGTGTAACACTAGAATACTCTGCGGTAATAGCGAAGTCCTTGTCACTAAGTCGTGGCTAATATAGCATAGCCATACGTCCAAGGGCCGGCCAGCCGTCGCCCATCGCCGATGTGGTCGACGTGCTGAACTTTATTTTTAAGAAGACGCTAGCTTTGACGTTCTTGCGAGATTCTGACTCATACTGTCGGGTATACTGTCTCAACCTCTGCTTAGCAATGGAAGAACAATCCCAACTACGTTGCCATTTCAAAATTCAAATTGAGTGATTGCTAGCCAAGTTTGCCACTTTGTTTATGTCGCCTAGTCACTCCGGTTGCAATACGGCAGCACCTATATATGATACTAGTGTTTTGCGGACGCTTGAAGATAAACCATGTTTTTTTCTATCACTTGTAGTTGCAAGCGAGGTAGCTTTGGTTGGCTGCTGAATGTTGCGATGGAGATAAAGCATGGTGGGGGTGTGGACAGCGTCCACTGAGAATGGTTTTCATGTTCCAATCCGTGCGAGTAGTGTAAGCTGTGGCTGCACACTTGACGCCTTCTTTCTTTTCTCTGCTTTCTTATCTTTCCTTTTCGCTTTATTCGGTGGTGCTCTCTTATTTACAATACATGGACCGATCGAGGAGTATATATCTACCATCCTATCGGTTTGACTTGTGCTCTTTAAGCAGATGTGACGGAAACATGGAATATGACGAAATCACTAATTAAGGAGTCATCGTTGCAAAGATCGCTCCCACCTCCCAGGTTGCGACAAGTGGCGTGTGCGCCACTTGCCGCAACCTGGAAGCTTTTCTTTTTTCATAGATTCATTTATTCAAAATGTTTTATCTCTTTAACCGTGCGTCCAAATCTCGAACCGTTTTCACCGTTGGATTTTGTCGAGATATTCAAAACTAGATCCATGTTGATAGGTTTTGATAAACTTTTTTTTTATGAAAAACCGAATGAAAAACTGAACCAGGAGCACGGATTTTTTTCCTTTCCGAAAGAGGCGCGCCCGTGCCTCTCGCGAAACCACAACCATGCCTCTCATGAAAGGAAAACCGTGTTTCTTGTGGAAGGAAAAAACATGTTTCTTCCCGTTTCCGAGGAGGCATGGCCGTGCCTCCCGCAAAAGCACAACCATGCCTCCGGCGGAAGCAGAACCGTGCCTCTGGCGGAAGCAGAACAGTGCCTCTCGTGAAAAAAAATAGATACGTGTTTTTTTCCGTTTCCGAGAAGCACGGTCATGCATCTTGTGAAAGCACAACCGCGCCTCTTGCGGAAGCAAAATCATGCCTCTCATGGAAGGAAAAAAAAATAAAAAACGTGTACCTTCTCGGAAGAACAACTGTGCCTTTTACGGAAGGAAAAAAACAAAAAATGCATTTTTTTCGTTTCCGAGAGGCACGGCCGTGCCTCTCGCAGAAGAAAAACAGTGACTCTCGCGAAAGGGAAAAAAAAGGCATTTTTTCGTGATTTTTTTTCGAAAATTTTGCTTTGGTCCAAAAGTTCGGGAAGACCGGTGGAAAACCGAAACGTCAAAAAAAACCCAAAAAAACCGTTTAAAAAGCCGAAAACACGTGCGGAAAAATAAAAAAAATCCGGAGGGAGCGTCCATAGCGTGACACATGGCGGGCAGCTGGTAGTGTGGCAAGTGGCGCTGATCGTTGCGAAGCTCCTGAAGGAGCGCTCGTTAATTAGATGCTCTCAGAATACGATGGTTGGTTTCTGGCTGTGTCGCCCCTTGGTTAAAATTGAGATGCCTTGTGTTATGGCCCGACCCTCTTTTCCATTTGACAGGCGGAATATGTTGACTTGTCTCGTGGTAGGCCCACATCCAGCCCACGTGGGCGGCCAGGGGAAACCCTAGTCGTCGCCGTCGCCATAGGCCTCTCCCCCGTCTCCTGTACTCCGCGCCGCCGCCAGAGGGCGCCGCCGGGCAAAGCCCGGCCCGCGTCGGTGGCGGCGGGCCCATTTTCCCGCCTCCCCAGGTGCTCTGCGAAGCGGGACGCGTCGTGCTGGTGAGGAACGAGGCGCTCGTGCTGGGCGGCTCGGCGGCGACGCGGCCGGCGGTGCTGGCGCGTCGGGGAGACGGGGCGGCTAGCTGCGCCGGCGGCTCCATCAGATCCATGATTATGGCGGCGAGGGCTACGGCCGTACGGGATCACTAGTTGGGGTCACTGGCCTCAGCCAGATTTGGTCGTGGCTGGTGGCGGGGCGCATTCGTGATGTCCGATGACTGACCCATGGTCACCTGGTGGCAACTGTGGCCCGCCGGCAACTGGGCGGATCTCTACGGGTTCTACTGATCACGCCAGGATTCAACCCATGTCTGGGTCCTTTACACCGCGGGCAGCTCCAGGGAAACCCTAGGTCTCATTGGGATCGAGCGATGATGGTGCTTTTGTATCGTAGTCCCTCTTGAGGGCATCATCTTTGGAGTTTGCTCAGGTGGAAGGGACCAGCGATGACGGCGGTGTACGGGTTGGTGGCGCGACTGCGGATGAAAATCGCGCCGACTTCGGTCATGGCAGATGATGGCAGCGTCTCCGATGTCATTTCCTTGTTGAGGCATCGTCATTGCAGTTTGTGTGATCAGGCTCTGGATGCTCCGGGGCAAACCATAAATCTGGGTCTCCCGGATCGGATGATGACGACGCCTTTGGTATCGTTCACCCTCCTGGGGGCATCTTTTCGGAGCAAGTCCTGATAGGAGGGGACTAGAGGAGGAGCGATATTCCGTCTACCGCAAGGCCGATGGCGGATCCCGGCGGCATGGCGCTGCAGAGTTTCGGCAATGGGCGTGGGTGCATGGATACGTGCAGGATGGTAGCATTGTCTGGTGCCGTGGTGGCGTCGATGGCAGGTCTGACAAGGTTGGTGCGTCAGTACCTGCTCTGGAGATGGACTAGTGGAAGACGGTGGCGGCGGCTTCTGAGACTGCGCCGGACCGGTGTGTGACACAGTCCTAGTATGCGGCTGGGCTGGGGCATCCAGTTGTAGATGTTAGGCTTGTGATGTTTCTTTGATATTCGGCTCGGATATTCGGCACCCCTTCATCAAGGGTATAGGAGTAGGAACAAGCATTGTGAAGATGGTGGCTTCAGACTTACTGATGTATTACTTTGTAAAGTCTTTTTAAATAATTAATAAGGTGGTTGCATGTATCACCCAGATGTAGAGACTGAGAGTGTATCCTACATTTAAAAGAAATAGAAGCATGAGGAGAGAGGAAGCAATGTCCTTGCTCGGTGCACGGCGGCGCTATCGACTTAGAGGAGCACAATGATACGTTGAAAACTGTCAATCTGGCTGGCGGATTTGGCATGGGTCATGTGGTCTTTATGATGGACTGCCTAATGCTGAAGCAAGCCAACGATGCCTACACTGCAGAGCGTGCACTTGGTGTTCTCTTTTGTGAAATCAAGTAATGTTTCTTTTATTTATTTTAATTTTGATGACAAATATTTCCGGACGGAGGAAGTATCAACTACAGGAGGACTTCATCGAGTTTAAGTTCGTTCATAAACCTCGTGATTGTAATATACCTACTCATTTTTTTAGCTGGTCTTGGTAGTAGGATGACGGGAGGTAGTGAGCATGATTGGATTGACGAACTGCCTCCTGATGTACTCTCTCTCTCTCTCTCTCTCTATATATATATATATATATATATATATATATATATATATATACACACGATCTATTCTGCTAATATTAGCAGAATAGTTATTCTGCTAACACTTTCGCACTGCACGCTTAACGCGAGGGCACTGCACTTTCAGTAGCAAAGTTACTTCAATACACACGAGTGAACTTCGTGTCGGAAAAAACTGTGCGCGTTGTTTTTTGGTACCATTTTTGTTCTAGTTTTTTAACCGTTTACCGGAACAACGCGTGTAATATACCGTTGAGAAGCTATAATTAGGCGCAACTTCGCTGTGTTGAACACTTTTCGAGATTCATCATAATTTAAGAGCAGTTTCAAAAATTAAAAATTGTGTGGCTGACGACGAATGTCAGCGAGCGTTTTTTCGCATGTTCTTCTAAACCGCTCGTCGAAATGAAGCAAATGATATACCGTTGGAAAGATATCGTCGAGGCACATCTTTTTCGTACCTATTATTTTCCTTAATTTGTTACGGTTTAAGAGCAGTTTTAAATCTACTAAATCGCGAAATTGTGTTTTTCAATTTGTTTTGAAATTTTCGGTACAGTTTTCGCTACAGTTTTTCAACCGTTTGTCGACGTGTGATACGAAGTTGGAAAGCTACGTGAAGCGCAACTTTCATATGTTGAAATGTTTTTGAGATTCCCAAAGGCCTTAAGTTAATTTTGAAAATGGTGCGGCTGACCATGAGTGACAACGGTCGTTTTTCGTGAAATTTTCACAAACCGCTGATCAGAATGATTCAAAATATACGCCGTTGGAAAGATATCGATGAGGTGCAACTTATTCATGTAGAACACTCTCTCTGATTTCTTACGGATTAAGAGTAATATGATTTTACCGAAATAAGGACAATCTGTTTTTCGCAACACCAAATTTGACGCATGTACTGCATCAGACAAAAGAACGCACTTCTTCTGACTGAAAACCGCACTGCATTAGCCGGACAAGCGAACATGTTTTTAAATGCATTTTTCTTTTAAATGGATTGTACGAAAAGTCCTTCGTGGTGGACCATTTTCAAGATCAAAGTGCACCGCATTTGCATGATTTTTTAAATGCATTTTTATTTTCAAATGTGTGTGCCTTTGTGGTGGACTTTTTTGTAGACCAAAGTGCACTGCATTTTTGCATGTTTTTAAATGCATTTTGTTTGAAATGGATTGGACCGAAGAGTCCTTCCTAGTGGACTTTTTTCAAGACCAAAGTGCACCGCATTTGCATGATTTTCTGAATGCATTCTGCTTTAAAATATGAGTACTGAAAAGTCCTTCGTAGCGAACAACATAGATAATTTATAAAACTGCATTTGAGATTTTAGTGCACTGAATTCATCAAAATCAACAACAAAAAATTAGAAAACACAAACAAATTGTGAACTTCATGTTTCACTGCGCCTGCAAAATTGCACGCCACACGTTGCAGCCGGAATGTAATGTCGTACGTGGTCATCTGCATGATGGAGAGGAGAGATACCACGAGTCTTCGCAATGCAGCTACTTGGCATTAGAACCACATGCAGATCCGGAGCGAACTGCTCTCTCTGGTCGAAGGAGGCATGGGGTGCCGGAGCAAAAGGGGTCAAGTCGGTGTGAGATGGAGCAAGTGCCCCCTCCCCCGGCGCGCGGCTGGTCGTGGCTCACCGACGAGATCCACCCCCTAGTGTGGTTGTGGCCAGCACCTTCCACTGACGGGGCTCGATGGGGAGAAGGTGGAGGCGCGACCGTGGTGAGGACGAAGGTTGAGGAGGTACTAGAGGTGTGGGGCACCTGGGGTGGAGGAAGTCGCGGATCCCCGACGCCGCGACATGTGCCACGCCCGCCACCTGTACGTGGATTCGGGGGGGGGGGGGGGCGGCCCTGCGGAACAAATCAACCACAAACAACTGACAAGAGTGGACTGCACATAACCAAAATCTGAAGAAAACATGAAAAATAGCAAGTGGACTGCAGGAGGTCGACAACCAACCCGATGGAGGCGGGCCACCGTGCCGTGGACTGCAGGTAGTGGACGAGTCCACTCGGATGTGCTCATGTGGGAAAACTCGCTGGATTTCTACAGGCTGCTAAGGGAAGAAGCCTGGCCCTATGGCTGTGCACCGCCGCCAGAGTTGCCGGATCCAGGTGCGACCACTCCCGTGTTGGCCGAACCCATTGACAGAGGGGCTGGATCCAAGGCAGAAGTGATAAGGGGAGGCATGCCGACAGCGGGAGGAACATTGAGGGGGCGAGGCCTGGGACTCTAGCGGCGGTGCGGTCTTTGTCTAGAGTGGAGGTAGTGGCTTACGCCGGCATTCGGCAGGAGGAATGAACATGGTGGTGGTTCGACAGATGCGGCAGTTCGGGATGGGGAGAGGCGGGCCAGTGCGCTAGGAGGACGGTGGGGCAGCGGTGGCGCGCGAGAGCTCGTGGGAGGCTCTGGTCGGTCGGGCAAAGCACCACCACATAAGGAAGTCGGGAGGCAGCCATCGCGCGGCGGTGGTGCAGATCGATGAAGAGGTGGGAAGGGGCATTTGTGCGCCGAGTCTCGGGGGTGGTGATTGGGGAGGAACCCGCAAGGCCGCTCCACGTTAGAAGGTGGGTAGGTGGAGGGGAGGGGCTTCCGGGGAGAAGGTGCTCGGGAGCGGTCGCCCATGGAGGCTGCGAGGAAGATAGCAAGGTGGGTGGGGGTGGGCGGGGGGTGAAGGTACAGTGGGGTGCGTGGGGGGGGGGGCTTTTTTGTTAACTGTGTGCGGTTCATTTGTTTGTGCTTGGTGCTCTGGTGGGTGTTAGCATAATAAGAAAATTGTTATTGGAATAAGAATCTTAAGGGTGTTAGCAGAATAGACCCACACTATTCTGATCACAAGATGAGAATAATATTCTGATAACTAGTCGATTCGTCGCAACAGTAGTACTTGAACTTCACCCAGGGAAACGTTGAACTTCCGCAAAGATTGTCCAAATGGGTTTGCAATGTACCGTTGGAAAGATATGGACACGAGGATCACAAACTACGTTAAAGTTTTAACAAATCTACATAATTTAAGAGCAGCTTTGCGAACCTACAAAAAAATGTGAATCGTATTTTTGAGGCCATTTCTAAACTATTTATCGGAATGAGAAAAATGATACAGCATTGGAAAGTAGCTGCAAATCCGCTCATTCCACATACATAAAGTTTTCCCAAATTCCTGACGGTTTAAGTGTAATTTGAAAAATGGCAAATTTTCTAAAACCCAACAACCGAGCTCATATTGTTGGATTTTTCCAAAGCGGCTAAACGGATTGGTGCAAATGATATATCGTTCGAAATATTATGCAAATGCGCTTCTATTTCATATAGAAAGTTTGTCCCAATTTTGAACGGTTGAAAAGTAATTTAGAAAATGGTTGAAGTTCCTCCGAGTTTGTATTTTTGGCTTATTTTTTAAATGCTTTGTCAGAATGCAGCAAATAATATTGTGCTGGCAAGCTTGAACAAATGGGAAACTTTTATATATATAATGTTTCTAACAATTATTTATGGTTTTATGACAATTTTGAAAATGGCTAAAAAATGATTTTTGGCCGTAATTTTCACAAACTTTGTCAGAATGGGAGAAATAATATACCTTCAGAAAGCTATAAAAAATGTGAAACTTTTGCATATAGAAAGTTTTTTTTTATTCCTAGCCATTTTAAGTAATTTTGGAGACGATGAAATCGTGCATTCTGCCTTCACTGCGAAAACAGTGTCTCTAGAAATGCATTGCATAAAGAGATTGAACTTCTAGGGCAGTTCTGTTTGAACTTCACTCTGTTTTTCACGTGTTGTTTTTTGCCCGTAACTCCCCAACCACTTACCCGGAATTGAGCAAATGATATAGCAAAACCATTGAAAACACACAAATTTGTCGTGTTGGTAATTTTTTATACTCGAAAGATTTAAAAGATTTTTTTTCGAAATACATAAAAGCACGTTTTAAACGATATACATGAAAATTTTAAATTCATTTACCGTTGGAAAGCATGTTTTTTATGATATACATATACATATATGTAAAAGCGTGTTTTAAATGATATACATGAACCTTTTAAACAATATATGTAAAAGCATGTTTTAAATTTTTGTTGGAATGTAGCATATAATATACCGTTGGAAAGGTTATGAATTTGAGCAACTTTTTCATGACAAGTTCATTTCTGTTTGAGAGCAGTTTTAGAAATGGCGAAAACAACGTCGTTTTTGCCTCCTTTTTATCATTTAATTATAGCTCGGACGCCTCAAAATATAATTTTTAAACCATGTAGGGAGGAGCACGTGAACTTACAACATACCTTTCAAGTCTTTTAGTTTTATATTCTTGTTTTCTCATCTGAAATGCATTTCGTGTAGTAGGTGAACTGCTTGTTGTTTTCACATTGAACTTCTGTCATGTATTTTAGTTCGTAATTTCTCACCCGTTTGTCAGATTTGCACAAATGGTACTCCTTTTTTAAAACCTGCTGAAAAGACACAACATTTTCTAATACGGTTAGAATTTTGTTTCGAACAACATACACCAATTTATTTTAAACATTTATTTTGAAATAGAGCATACGATATTTTCACGCCCAATATGCGATCCTATCCGAGAGGAACTCGACGGTCCCACCAAGGATAGAGCCGCATATTGAAACGCTTTTGCAGGTGGATATCATTACATCTTACCATTAAATGATAGATGGGATACATACAAAGGCATACAATGCCACATGAATATATCAAACATCATACATGAGAACAATATCCAACTATGGATGAAACACAAACAGAAGTTCAAACGACATCCATCCTGCTAGCCCAGGATGTCGACCAGGAACCTAACCCCTGATAGAAGAAGAAGCAGAAGAACTTGAAAACAAGAAAGCATCACTCTCACATCGGATCATCGCATTACCTGTACCTGCACCTGTTGTAGTAGTAATCTGTGAGCCACGAGGACCCAGCAATCCCATTACCATGGGTATCAAGACTAGCAAAGCTTAAAGGATAAGGAATGGATAAGTGGTGAGGTTGCAGCAGGCGACTAAGCAATGTATGGTGGCTAACTTACGAGTACAAGAATAAGATGAGAAACTACGCAAACGGACGCAAACTAGTAATGATCAATAAGTGATCCTGAACTACTTACATTCAAACATAACCCCACCATGTTCTCTTCCTGAACTCGCTCGAAAAGAGTCAGTCATGGTTACACACGCGGGTGGTGTATTTTAATTCGAATCTGGTGTGAAGTTCTCTACAACCGGATATTAAAAACTCTCATCTGCCACATAACCGTGGACGCGACTCTCGAAAGTTTAAACCCTGCAGGGGTGTCCCAACTTAGACCATGACAAGCTCAGGATCTGCGGAGACAATCCTCCATTGCGGGACATCCGATCAAACTTGGGATCCCGGTGCACAAGACATTTCAACAATGGTAAAACAAGTACAGCAAGACCACCCAGTCCGTCGATACCCCGATAGGAGCCGCGCGTATCTCGTTCTCAGGACAACATCGTCTAAGCAAAGTGGACGATAGCCAAAATACCATCGAGTTGCCCCGAGGTGGCACCACCGACTTCTAGGTAGGTGGACCAACACTCATGAGGAGCACTGGCCCGGGGGGTTGATTAAGAATCCTCGGGGTCCGGAAAGTCCCTATGCAAGTTTTAGTTATTATTAGGAAAATGGTAAAACCAATGTTGGGCCTTGCGGGAAGAGTTTTATTCAAAGTGAACTGTCAAGAGGGGCCCATAAACGCTCACCGTGTTAGGGACGCAAAAATCAAGGAACATAACACTAGTATGATGGAAACTAGAACGGCAAGAGTGGAACCAAGTATATAGATGCATTAGTTAAATAAGAGATATTGTGATATCCCAAGATATCCATGTCCCCAACATGGAACAGCCTACAACTGCACCTGCAACTAGCAACGCTATAAGAGGGGCTGAGCAAACCGGTAACATATCCAATCAACGGTTTGCTGGGATGGTGAAAAAGGTTAGAGGTTGTTTCATGGCATATTGGGAGGCTTGATAAACAAGTGGTAGGTAGCACGACATAGCGATAGCATCGAGATAACTAGCATAGCAATGATAATAGTGAGATCTAGGGTAACAGTCATCTTGCCTGAAATCCCGCTAGGAAGAAGATCGAGTCCATGAAGAAGACGAATGGGCATAGGCGAACCACGCATAGTCGAACAAACCCTCACGATCACATTGAAACATGAACTATCGAGAAGAAGCACAACCGGAAAGAAGCAAACAACATGGTAAACACACAACACATGAACATGGCATGATGTTCAACCAAGTATGATGCATGACAAGGCTATAAGATGCTACTCATGGCAAGAGACGATGCATACAAGACCACACATCAAAGCAAGTTTAAATGAGGCCGGAAACAACATATAACAATTCCAGAAACTCCCCATATGCAAATTTCAAGATTGGTCCAGATCTGAATAACACATTATATTGAAGTTGTTAAACAGCAATTTAAAGTGCACCATGATGATCTACATGTCTTTCTAGTCAAGTTACATATAAGGTTCATTTAATTCGGAGCTACGACCTAGAAGATATGAACAACACAAGTTAAACATGGCATTGATGCAAAATGCATTCAAACATCAAGCAAACACATTCAAAACAAGGATGCAACATGATATTATTTAACTATATGCAATTCTATGCAAGTTTCATATAGGACATGATGAAAACGGAGCAACGGTTCAACACATACACTTAAAACAAGTTATAACGACAATCTGCCCCAAAACAGCAAGTAGGCCCTTTGCAATAATCCAAACAACATGCTACAGGAATCATATGAGCACAAACTAGATATGCACTTCAAGTACAGATAACAAACTTCAAATATCATTAAGATTACGGTTCATAGGCATCAAGATTAAACCAAAATGATCAATGCAAAAAGCAACTTTATAACACATATTAGGCATATTAATATGACTACATGTTGGAGGTATGAAACAAAGATGCTACAGTGCAAGATCATGGCAAGCAAAAGCATGGCATGCTAGTACATATCATGGATCTCAAAATACACAACATGGCATATATATATATATGAGCAACAGGATCATGGGAATCATCAAGACAAGATGCAAACATGAAATAGCAGATTCTCAAACTTATTAAGAGGAAATCTGGGAATGCAAAACAATAACATTATGATGCTTACTTTGGAGTCACACAACAACAATCATGGAAATTTAAATAAACATGCAAAGGTCATGAACATGTAGTGGACATGATATACTTGAATTTACTCCTTGGGCACAAGTTCATGTTATGCAAAATGGAAGATACTGTTAACAGGTTGACAGATTTAACCTGATGTCAACTTGAGAGCAATAAAGAGGCAAGCTACATGAAGTTTATATGGCAACCAAGGGCATGGCATCAAAGTACATGAACAAAGAGAAAATAACATCAAGACATCATATGCATATGGCTTATGGATTAGTGGGAACCAACAAGACAAGTTTGAATGTTATAACAATTTGAGCAAGTGTAAAACAGCAACATCATCATAGCATGTTTGCAGGCTTGGAACAGAGGCCATATGGAGTCTAAAACTATCAAACATGGCATGTGGAAAAATTACTCATAGCATAATTCAAGACAAGTAATTGGAGCATCTCCAAAAGAGGCGTAGATTAACAAATATCAAGCTCACAACATGGCATCATGAAGTTAATAGAAAACTGGAACATTATTTAGGCAAGTTCATAGCAATGAAAACACATGCTACAAGACATATATATGGCATCAGATGGCATGAAATGATAGAGAATAACATGGACATAAAATCATGTCAACTAGGAATCTCCAGATTATGCATGGATTTGATGGTAGCATCAAGCAAACATAGCAACATGATATGATAGATTCAAACTAGGCAAAACAGTAACAACAAGTAGCCCACTTCACAAGCTTGTTGCACTCACCACAGGGCATATATTGGTAAATGGAAAACACCAATGCAAATATGACATGATTGTGCTCCTAAAACATGTTGACATGATGCTCAAAATAAAATCACAGAAAAAGATATAGAAGACAAAATGATAAGTTATAACAGTTTTCAGCAGTTTATTTCACTTAGCACTCTTCCAACAGTGATTACATCACTTAGATGCACTCAAACAAGCATGCATCAACAACCACCATGTAGAGCATCAAGAGATAATCATTTTGACATATCATACAGTCCAATCGGATAAACATGCACAAAGTTATGGTCACCACAAAATGCATATATGATGTTTGAAATCCTGGGACTTAGTGACATTATACCCTCGTGGAACAGTGGACGGGGACGATCGGGATGTCGCGTTGTGGGACGGATTCGGCCATTTGGTTAGCGGGCTACCAGCGTTCAGGGTCGTGGGCGTCCAGATCTGGGCTGGAGGAGGCCATGGCCGGAGATGCATGCTGGCGAGCTCAGCGGGGCGTCGGGGATGGAGGAGACGGGCGCTGGTGGCCGGGGATCGATAGATCCGGGGCCAAGGAGGCCAGATATGGGCAGCACCAGCCCGGAACTAGTGGTTAGGTGCGGTGAAGGGCAAAGCTAGCTGCCAGGGCGGCGCCGTGGCATCGAGGGCGAGGAGCGCGGGCGGCAGCGGCACTCGAGGCTGGGTGAGGTCATCGGCGAGGTGAGGAGGAGGCGGGGAAGGTTGACGGGGACGTGCGGAGACCGAGGCAGCAAGGTTGGGGCTGAAGTAGTGGCGTCCGGCCATGGGCGATGGAGGAGGCGAGCGGGCGCAGGCGGCGGGGAGGCTCGGGGAGGAGCCAGGCAGGCGGGCGCGCTCGGGCTCCAGCGGGCTGCGGGGGCGGCGGCTCGGGCCCAGGTAGGCCCTGGATGGGCTCTGTGGGCTGCGGCGCGGTGGGAAGGAGGCTAAGGGCGACATGGAGGGCGCCGGTTGGCTACGGGCGGCGATGGACATGTCAGGCGGCGGGGGCGGACGTTTCCGGCGGCGCGAGAGGGAGCTGAGCTAGGATTTGCCTGAAAAATTAGGAGGGGGAGGCTTATTTATAGATGGTGGGAGCTAGCAGATGGCTATGGGGGTGCGGTATACACACACACGATCGTGATCCGACGGCAAAGAGCATGGAGGGGGTTTAGATGGGCTAGTGGGCTGCTGTGGAGAGGTGTTGGGCTGCAAAGAGAGAGGTGTTCGGCGGTTAACACGGTTAACCGTTGGGGCATCAAACAACCTCCAAATGGAACGGAATTTGACAGGTGGTTTATTGGTGATGTACCAAGACCACTCGTCAACTCTCGGCCCATTCCGAGAACTTTTTCTCCTGCTCACGAAACAAGATTTGAGAGGTGTGACGGGCGCGTGCAAGAGTGGTTGGGCTCAGAACGGACAATGGAGAGAAGTGGGAAACCCGAACGGATGCAAGTTTTGAAAAACATGCGGATGAAATGCACATGATGACATGGCAAAGAGCAACACGCAAGCAAATGACATGGCAACAACGACGAATAACTGGAAGATATCTGGCGCATCGGTCTTGGGGCGTTACAGATATACCTTTTTAGAAAGTTGTTGAATAAGGGGATATTTTTTATGTAGGGCATTTTGTTACAATTTTTAATAGAATAAGAGAATTATTTTAAAACACCAAAAAATAACATCCTTTTTGTGTCTTTGAACATGTAAATACATGGTGAGCCTGTCATAATGTTTTTTTAACTTTCCCGGGCCAAGCACTTGAACTTCTACTAACAAAACTTTTAGCCTTTGCCTTTTTATTCTTTTTTTCAACAAAATGCACACTATGTAGTACGTGAACTTCCGGCTGTTATCAATTTGAACTTCTCTCTGTTACGTGAAAATATCTAAGTTTTTTTATAGACATTGAACCGCCCTACCTTTTTAACTTTAACTTCATTGTGTATTTTTTCAAAATGAGAAAATTGGAGTATTTTTAGAAACATTGAACTTCTTCGTTATTTTGAATTGAACTCATTGGTAACTTTAGAAACTGGAAAAATCCGATTTTTCCAAATAAATATCAAACTGCTCCGATTTTTCCAATTGAACTTCTTGAATTTACCCATTAGTAACGAGTTTTTTATAAACATTGAACTCCTCCAGTTTTGGAATTGAACTTCTTGGTTTTAACTAGTATTGAGTAAATATGATTTTTTTTATAAACATCAAATAGCTTCATTTTTTTAATAATGCGAAAAGTCCTAGTTATGTATTAAATATTGAACCGCTCAATTATTTAAATTTAAACTTCCAAGACATTTTGAAAAGAGGGAAACCCGGTTCTAATAACTTTTTGCATGGCTCGTGTTTTTAATTTGACCTTCTTGGTATTGTAATAAACATTGTACTTCTTCGTTATTTAAATTTGAATCTCTATGTTTTCCGTAGAAACGGGGAAAATATATTGAACTTCTTCTTTTGTTCTTTAGTAACAAGGAAAATTCTAACTTTGGAATAAACATCGAACCTCTTCGTTATTTAAATTTGAAGTTTTTATTTTTTTAAAGAAAATAGGAAATTTTATTTGATCATTGTCATTTATTATTCTTTAGTAGAGGTTAAAAATCCGAGTTTTTAGTAAATATTCAACCGATCCATTATTTTAAGTTGAACTTCTAGACTTTCTAAGAAATTGGGAAAATTCATTTTTATAGACTTTGTTGTATTAGTATGTTAACTTAATTTGAACTTGTTGGTTTTTTATTAGTTTATAAAAATTAGAGTTTTTAATGAATGTCGAACTTCTCCGATATTTTAATTTGAACTTCATAGGTTTGTTCTTAGAGAAAAATATGATTTTCAAAAGAGCATCAAACATTTTTTTGAATTGAACTTTATACTCTTATTTTTCATAGAAACGGAAAGAATTTAAGTTTTCCGTATAGATCGAACTACTTCGATATTTTTCAGTTGAACTTCTTGATTTTATTATTTAGTAACAAGGAAAATTTGATATTTTTTTATAAATATCAAACTGCTTTATTTCTATAATTTGGACTTTTTGGTTTACTTCCATTAGTAACAAAAAAAGCTACATTTGTAATAAATATTGAACATGACCATTATTTAAAGGGTTTTTTTACATCTGTGCCCCTGGTTCCTTAGCCATACTCATTCATCCCCACGCTCTGAACTTTTGCTTACTTCCCCCCACTCCCTTTCCCGAAACCCTCAGAACTGGTCAAAAACGATGGATGCCGTCGGGTCAGTGCTGTGACCGTTAACTCTGACGAGTGGGGCCGCACTGACTATGTCGCCCGTTGGACCTGATGAGTGGGGTCGCGGCGGACGGTGCCACTGTTAGCCCGTTGGGCCGTGGTTAGACTGTTGGGTCGTGCACGCGCCGCAACGACAGAAGCCTGTTATGCATGCACGCACGTAGCTAGCCTACCTGCATGTGCCGCTTCCCGCCGCCACGATGCGCTGACCGGTCTCTTTTTCACGCGAGCTGCCATGGACGTAGGGACGGTTGCTGCCGCTGGTTCGTATCATCTGGCCCGCGTGTCTCCTCGATGTAGAGCATTGTTTCACACTTTTCGATCCACTCGCATCTATTCAACGTGGTAATTAAAATCTATTGGCAATTAAAGTGGCATATCGATCAACGCGGCACGTTTGAACATAGCAAATCCAAAGCACGGCCGGTGCCACTCCCCTTCCCTTCCCCTTTCCCTATTTAAAACATCACCCCTCCACCTATTCTCCACACATCCATTTGCGCCGCCCCCTTCTCTTCTTCACCTAAACCCAGGGCACTCTCAAAGCGAGGCGAGGATGCAGTACAATGGCCCCATCTTCGAGCTCCCATCGACCGTGCCGGAGAGATGGTATCTGGCCGGCGTCATCATGGAGAGGACACTCCACGTGCAGGCGTTCTCATGCTGGAGGGGTGCAAGGGGGTTTGCCGAGTGGTTCCTCCGTGCGGGCTTTGTCCACCTCCCGGCGGGCTCGCCGGTGATGTTTCAACTCGAGGAAGTGCGTCCAAACTGCAGGACTCCGCCGATAGGGCTCACCGTCACCTTCACTAATAGATTTGATGCGTACTACCTCCTCAGCAAGGTGTTTTGGTGTGGATGCGAATTCATTGCATTCACAACCCACAACATCTTCACAAACTTCGACTGCATCTTCCCCACCCGCGACGATATGCACAGCCTCCCCTACTACATCGGCCAGGACGGCATGGAGAGGAGGAGCGGTGAAGAGGAGGTGCAGTGAAGATGGTGGTGAAGGCCCGATCTCGTGAGCTTGTGTTGCCCTAGGGTGTTAGGGCTTTTTATCTTTTATATATTTCTATCTTACTATTTTGTTGGTTATACCGTGAACTTTTAATCTCTGTCGTTTATCCCCTAAGAACTATGTTATGCTTGCTACCCTTATTTGATATGTCGTTGGTTATATGTGTTTTGCTTGCTATTTCTATCTTATTTGACGTGAGATGTCGCTAGATGAATATGGTGTTGTACACGAGCCCTTCTGCTAAATCAACCAATGAAAGGGTATCCCTCAATGAAAACAACAAGTTTTGGGGTTAGCCTTGTAAAAATGGTTGGAGGGTAGTCCATTCGTCTTGTTATATTCATGGTGGGTACTTGTGTAGGTCAAGTTTAAATGGCCCATTTAGAGTAGGGTCATGTTTTTGCACGTGCGGATAATGGACTAGTTGAAGTGTGAAAAAGGAAAGGGTTCCCAAAAGGAAACTAAAGCTAGAAAAATGATCCATGTTGGTTTTGAGAAGAAGAAGAAGAAAAGATAATTTCTTGAATTGTTGGTGGCCCTATTCTGTATATTGTATAAACAAAAACAAGCTAATTTTTGTATAGTTTGTGGCCTATGCTATGGTTTAGGGCACCCTATATTTTATGTAAGATGTATGCTATGGTTGCTACTTTCTAAGTTATGGATGTATGCTTGCTACGTGAGATATAGGTAGATGGATATGGTGCCGTAGCCGAGTCGTAGACATGCTCTCTAGATTATGATGTTATAGCCGATCACTAGACATGCTCTCTAGATGGATATGGTGGCTGATACGTCTCCAACATATCTATAATTTTTTATTGCTCCATGCTACTTTATCTACTGTTTTGGACTATATTGGGCTTTATTTTCCACTTTTATATTACTTTTGGGACTAACCTATTAATCGGAGGCCCAGCCCAGAATTGCTGTTTTTTGCCTTTTTCAGTATTTCAAAGAAACAGAATATCAAACAGAGTCCAAACGGAATGAAACCTTCGGGATCGTGATTTTCCAACTGAACGTGATCCAGGAGACTTGGACCCTACTCCAAGCCGTGCCAGAGGCGGTCACGGGGGTGGAGGGCGCCCCCCCTCCCAGGCACGCCCCCTACCTCGTGGGCCCCTCGGAGCTCCACCGACGTACTCCTTCCTCCTATATATACCTACATATCCCCGAACGATCAGAACAGGAGCCAAAACCTAATTCCACCGCCGCAACTTTCTGTATCCACGAGATCCCATCTTGGGGCCTGTTCAGCAGCTCCGCCGGAGGGGGCATCCACCACGGAGGGCTTCTACATCATCACCATAGCCCCTCCGATGAAGTGTGAGTAGTTTACTTCAGACCTTCGGGTCCATAGCTAGTAGCTAGATGGCTTCTTCTCTCTTTTTGGATCTCAATACAATGTTCTCCCCCTCTCTTGTGGAGATCTATTCGACGTAATCTTCTTTTTGCGGTGTGTTTGTTGAGACCGATGAATTGTGGGTTTATGATCCAGTATTATCTATGGAAAATATTTGATTCTTCTCTGAATTTTTTTATGTATGATTGAGTTATCTTTGCAAGTCTCTTCGAATTATCCTTTTTGGTTTGGCCAACTAGATTGGTAGTTCTTGCAATGGGAGAAGTGCTTAGCTTTGGGTTCAATCTTGCGGTGTCCTTACCCAGTGACAGAAGGGGTAGCAAGGCACACATTGTATTGTTGCCATCGAGGATAACAAGATGGGGTTTTTATCATATTGCATGAATTTATCCCTCTACATCATGTCATCTTGCTTACGGTGTTACTCTGTTTTTAACTTAATACTCTAGATGCATGCTGGATAGCGGTCGATGAGTGGAGTAATAGTAGTAGATGCAGAATCGTTTCGATCTACTTGTTTTGGACGTGATGCCTATATACATGATCATTGCCTAGATATACTCATAACTATGCTCAATTCTGTCAATTGCTCAACAGTAATTTGTTCACCCAAAGTAGAATACTTATGCTCTTGAGAGAAGCCACTAGTGAAACCTATGGCCCCCAGGTCTATTCTCATCATATCAATCTATATCACTTTATTTACTTGTTTTGTTTTTACTTTGCCTTTACTTTTTTACTTTGCATCTATCTATCAAAAATACCAAAAATATTATCTCTATCAGATCTCACTCTCGTAAGTGACCGTGAAGGGATTGACAACCCGTAAGTGTTGGTTGCGAGTTGCTATCATTTTGTGTAGGTACGAGGGACTTGTGTGTGGTCTCCTACTGGATTGATACCTTGGTTCTCAAAAACTGAAGCAAATACTTATGCTACTTTACTGCATCATCCTCTCCTCTTCGGGGAAATCCAACACATTGCTCAATAGGTAGCAGTGGCTAATGGTGGCACCGGACTTTATTTTAGACGTGGTTTTAGATGGATATCATGATCTACATAATTAAGTCCGACATGCTCTTAATAACAAAATTCAAAGTGTTGTGCCGTAGGCTATATACAGAAGGAAATTGCCATGATATGTACAAATAAATTTGACATGGGCAAGTCCAACAATAAATCGATTTACTGTCATGCACTACTCCCTCTATCTCGGTTTATAGGGCATGCACTATTTTCTAGGCCTCTTTCTGGGCCTTCAACACTCAACGCAATGAGACGGCCCAACCAGAGCTTAGTTTCAATTCGGGCCCTAGAACTACGTTTTTTTCTTCTGTGGTCAGTGTTGTCTGACGAAACTGAAGAAACTAAAAGTGTACAAAACTGACATGATCCACAAATTAAGCAACACAGAGCACAGAGCACATGATCCACAAATTAAGCAACACAGAGCATAGAGCACATGATCCACAAATTTAAGCAAATCGTATAGAACATGATCCACCAATTTAACCAAATCCTAGAGCACATGACACCACACTAATAACATCTCTAACGAGTGATGACCAGCAAGTAAGCAAATCCTAGAGCAACTACACAAAAGTAAAAGAGATAAAATCCTAAAGCTATCAGATTCGCCTGCTTGTTCAACTGAATCATCTGCTTCAAATTCTTGTTCATCTTCTTTAGTTCCCCCTTCAGATCTGCATCCCCAACAGTCAGAGCAGAACTTTCAGAGACCAAATTCGTTGGTGCTGATGGCAGATTGAGCTCCCGGGTTGGGGCCCATTGAATTGAATCCGCTTAACATAGTCATCCAACCATTCAAAATGTGTGCATTTCTTCACGATCTGAAACGAAAACATGAACCCTAAATCCCAGATCGAAAAAGAATTAAAAGCAAATAGAAAAAGAAATTAGAGAAAAATCATGAGATCTAACCTGCCCCTCTCGCTTGCTCTCGCATTTCATGAACTCGCGCACATAGTTTCCATTCTTGACCTCCTTCAAAGTCAACTGTATCAGTGGCGTGCTGCATGGACAGTCATGACATCGCTCCATGGGAAGTGGACCATACTGGGTTCATGAGGGGCGGGAGGCTGAAGTTGAGCTTGACATATCGCCAAAAGCCGCCGGAGAAGAAGAACCAAAGGAGGAGTGGCTCCTCTCGTCGCCGCAGAATAAGCAGCAAAAGAAAGAGGATGCACAACCAACAAGTCCCGCGGATCGTCGCACGATCCAACGATGCAGAGCCGTCCATGTGATCCAACAGCGCAGAGCATGCATGCAGCTTGCCCTTGGAATTCCTTCTAGAAGACCTCATCCGAGGGTTGTCGCTTGGCGCTAAGGTATTATCGTACGACTGACATTCAGAGCTAGGGTTATGCGAAACCCCGCAGGGTTTAGAGGGGTTATGAGCTGGTCAACTGGGTTTCCAAGGATTTGACTGAGCATAACTATTTAAAAAAATCGAAAAAAATACGAAACCTTCGTCATTCGTCGTTTTATAAGTCACACTAACGAGGAAAAATACTTGGTATACAGACATTTACAAAAAAAAACTAGCTAGCGCGATAGAGGTCAAATGAGCACCATTAATTTCGAAAAAATAAAAAAATATAAAACATGCGCACAATGTTTTCTTGTGTGACATGTTACCAACCAAAAATCATAAACTTTGTTTATGGACATTTTCATGAAAAAACCTTCACACATATGAGCTAGCACGTACAACGTTTCATAGAGACCCAAGAGAGGAGGTAGGGTTCCCTTCGGTTTTTGAAAATTTAAAAAAAATAAAAAAAATTCACCAAAGCTTGATTTCAAAGTGAATAAGGAGGATCTGAACTTAGTTTTCCATTTTCATATTTTAAACGTGTTTTTAATGGTTTTCTATTAAAGTATATTCTCATTTGGAGCTCATTTGGCGCACATTTGGAGCACATTCTCATGACTACAAGTTTTACCACGCAAAAGAGATTGAATTGATCACCTAACATTTATAATAGTCCAGGAAACTTTGCAACTCACGCCACAGGGGAATGGACTTCAAGTGTTGGTTCAAATTCAAAGTTTGCCTAAAATTCAAATTTTGCCTTAGTTTTGTATTCTACCTCAAATTTCACATAAAATTACAAATAGAATTATTACAACTTACAAGTTTTCACAGTAGTTCAAATTGATGACAGAATCCTTATTATAAATCCTTAAAGTTCAAAGTTTATGACTTCCATTCAAGTAAAAATTCAAATCTTTGCCCTGCTCCTTGTGTTCCGGGATGCGTTAACCATCTTGCTTCTCGTTTCCCTGGCTGGGATATTTTGTGCTTTTGAAAGATTTGTCTTGTTGCTTCTGATCTTCACTTCTGGTGGTCGCGGTTTTGTTGAGCTTTGACTGACCGAGCAAGTGATGACCAGATGACGATCATCTGTGGGTTCACTAATCCTTAAAAGAACTTCAGACAAAATAACTTCCTTCTCTCTTATAGCTTCAAAACCTTCATAAGCCATGGTTTCAAATTCTGCATCCGATGATGGTTCAACTGATGAAGTTTCTTCCTCTCTTGATCTTTTCTGTCATGTGCCTCTAATTAACCTAGACCTAGGTCAAAGAGAAATAAGCTTAGCCATCAATAAAAAAGAGAATAAGTGAAAAAAAGGGAAGGGCCCAAAAGGGAAAGATTTCACACCTACCTAGCTGCTACTTCAGTTGCTTCATTCTCCTCTGCTGCTGCATTCTCCTCTAAACTTGCTGCATTCTCCTCTGCTGCTGCATTCTCCTCTAAGTTTGCTGCATTCTCCTCTGCATTTGCTGCTGCCCATTGTTCCCCTTCTCCAAATGATGCATCAACTGGATTGGTACAATGCCTAGCAATATGCCCTAGGATACCACATCTTTTGCACTTACGTTGTTTTTTATGCGGCCCTCTTCACCAGCTCTTATCCTATTTTTCCTTGGTCTTCCTGGTGGTCTAGTCAGTGCAGGAGAACAGAGTTTGAACCCTGGGTCTACTATGTTCCATTGGTCTTTTCCCAAGAGTGCAGGCACATTTTCAGCATAAGCGGACCTAAATTTGGCAACAGAGAAATATTCAGAGCAATACTGATCAACTTCACCATCTTCAGCTCCAATAACAGTCATGAGATGTAGGGCATGTATGCACGGCTTCCAGCGGATCTGCCATTGCATACAACTGCATTCATTAGTTTCAAGGTTCACTGGATATCTCCATTCCCTTTTTTTACTATCATTGTATGTCACCTCAGCCTCGTATTTCGACGATCGAATGCATTTCATCCTTAGTACTCTCGCCTTGGCATGCAATGCCTTAATCAGAGATGGGAGCATAAGATGGCCGACATATTGTGTTTCTACAATTCTTTTATGAAGAGCCATCTTTATCATGATCATCTCCCTGATCTTATCAAATGCTTGCCACAACAAAAGCCCTTTCACCGACTTGAACTTTGCATTGAAACACTCAGCAAGGTTATTGGTCACATAGTCTACTTTGTAGATTTCATTGAATTTGCTTCTTGACCACAACTTTCCATGATGTTCATCCATGTACTCCTTCACCAAAGGATTGTGAGCACACAACACTCTCAAATGGTGCTCATGCTTCCTCAAGTTGCATGTGTGTATGATGCTGGCCATAGGTTCTCATCATAAACTTTGCCTCTGAATTTCTTTTAAAAAATTTGCGCTAGGTGCCGCATACATTCCCTATGTTCCATTCCACAGAATACAATTTCTACTGCAGTTTCTAAACCCTTGCAAGCACATGTGTGTATAACTAATCCTGAGGGTGTACCTATAATGTTGTGCAACTGCTGAAGAAACCAGACCCAACTCTCCTCAGACTCTACCTCCAACACACCAAATGCAACTGGGAATAGCAAGTTGTGTCCATCAACTACAGAAGCTGCTGCTAGTTGGCCTCTCCATCTTCCATTCAAAGCAGTTGCATCGACAGCCAAATAGGGCCTACAACCATTCAGAAACCCCTGCCAGCAAGCCTTGAAACAAACAAAAGCCCTCCTAAAGCACTCCTTCTCCAGTGCCTTCCCTTTTAATTTGTACTTAACTGTATGCTTGTCAATCTGAAAAACACTCCCTGGACTAGTCGTCTCCACTTCAGCTTTGAAGGTGTAAAGCAATTGAAAACTCACATTCCATGGACCATTAATCTTATCAAGAGCCCTTTCCTTAGCATAGAAAATCTTCATGTAAGATATATTAATCTTGTACTTCTCAAATAGCTTCCCATGTAGTGTTGTTGGACCAATTGTTGGTGTTTCCCTCACACAATCCAAGATTGCATCTGCCACCCACCTAGCCTTTGCAAGCTTTGATTTGTCCTTTCCCCCTCCCCCTCCAGGTGGGCAAGTGTGCCCGTGTGGGTTGATTTTTATCTGAAACAAAATGAAAAATGATGTCAAATACAATTAAGAAACAGTACACATGATCTGAATATAGAATGGATAAATAATCTGATAAAAAGATTCAATTGTAATACCTGGATCAATTTGCTCTTTAGCATAGTGGATGCATGCAACCTCCACCTACAGCTGTCATAATGGCAATGAACAGTGAATCTTCTTCACTCCTATCAAACTCATAGGAGTTTTCAGTGAGAATGCAATATGTAGTCACTGCATTACGATAGTCCACCGTCGATTTGAATACGGTTCCTGGAGTAAGCTCAGGATTCTGCCTATTCCATTCAATTGTTGGCATGTCCTCACCATCATGTTCTTGTAAAACTAAGGAGTCGATGTTCTCCTCCCTCTCTTCATCGTCAGTGTCATCAAATCTAGCACGGCGCAATCCAGGAGAATTATTTTTGGAACGAATCAAAATGCCCTAGCTCTTCGTGAGCAAGCAAGTTGGATGCACACCCACTTAGTTTCTTTTGTTGAGCTTTCATACATTTATAGCTCTAGTGCATCCGTTGCATGGCAATCCCTACTCATCGTATTGACATCAATTGATGGGCATCTCCATAGCCCGTTGATTAGCCGCGTCAATATGAGACTTTCTCCTTTTTCGTCTTCTCCACACAATCTCCACCATCATACTCTAGTCCACCCATAGTGCTATATCCATGGCTTACGCTCATATATTATGTGAGAGTTGAAAAGGCTGAAGCGCATTAAAAAGTATGAACCAATTGCTTGGCTGAAACAGGGGTTGTGCATGATGGGAGTATTTTGTGTGACGAAAATGAAGCATAGCCTAACTATATAATTTTGTAGGGATAAGCTTTCTTTGGCTATGTTATTTTGATAAGACATGATTACTTTGTTAGTATGCTTGAAGTATTACTATTTTTATGTCAATATGAACTTTTATTTTGAATCATTTGGATCTGAACATTCATGCCAAAACAAAGAAAATTACATTGAGAAATATGCTAGGTAGCATTCCACATCAAAAATTCTGTTTTTATCATTTAGCTACTCGAGGACGAGCAGGAATTAAGCTTAAGGATGCTTGATACGTCTCCAACGTATCTGTAATTTTTTATTGTTCCATGCTATTATATTACCTGTTTTGGATGTTTAATGGGCTTTACTATACACTTTTATATTATTTTTGGGACAAACCTATTAACCGGAGGCCCAGTGCAAATTGTTGTTTTTTTGCCTATTTCAGTGTTGCGAAGAAGAGAATATCAAACGGAGTCCAAACAGAATGAAACCTTCGAGAGAGTTATTTTTGGAATGAACGCAATCTAGGAGACTTGGAGTAGACGTGTGGGAAGCAACGCGGTGGCCACGAGGGTCCAGGGCGCGCCCCCACCCTCATGGGCCCTTCGTGGCTCCCCTGACCGACTTCTTTCGCCTATATATATCTATATACCCCGAAAACATCCTGGGGCACAATAGATTGGGAGTTCCGCCTCCGCAAGCCTCTGTAGCCACCAAAAACCAATCGGGACCCTGTCCATCACCGGTGGCCATCTTCATCATCCCGGCGCTCTCCATGACGAGGAGGGAGTAGTTAACCCTCGGGGCTGAGGGTATGTACTAGTAGCTATGTGTTTGATCTCTCTCTCTCTTGTGTTCTTGAGGTGGTACAATCTTGATGTATCGCGAGCTTTGCTATTATAGTTGGATCTTATGATGTTTCTCCCCCTCTACTCTCTTGTAATGGATTGAGCTTTCCCTTTGAAGTTATCTTATTGGATTGAATCTTTAAGGATTTTAGAACACTTGATGTATGTCTTGCATGTGCTTATCTGTGGTGACAATTGGATATTCATGTGATCTACTTGATGTACGCTTTGGTGATCAACTTGCGGGTTCAGTGACCTTGTGAACTTATGCATAGGGGTTAGCACATGTTTTCGTCTAGACTCTCCGGTAGAAACTTTGGGGCACTCTTTGAAATACTTTGTGTTGGTTGAATAGATGAATCTAAGATTGTGTGATGCATATCGTATAATCATGCCCACGGATACTTGAGATGACATTGGAGTATCTAGTTGACATTAGGGTTTTGGTTGATTTGTGTCTTAAGGTGTTATTCTAGTATGAACTCTATGATAGATCGAACGGAAAGAATAAATTCGTGTTATTTTACTACGGACCCTTGAATAGATCGATCAGAAAGGATAACTTTGAGGTGGTTTCGTACCCTACAATAATCTCTTTGTTTGTTCTCCGCTATTAGTGACTTCGGAGTGGCTCTTTGTTGCATGTTGAGGGATTGTTATATGATCCAATTATGTTATTATTGTTGAGACAACTTGCACTAGTGAAAGTATGAACCCTAGGCCTTGTTTCCTAGCATTGCAATATCGTTTACGCTCACTTTTATCATTAGTTACCCTGCTGTTTTTATATTTTCAGATTACAAAAACCTATATCTACCATCCATATTGCACTTGTATCACCATCTCTTCGCTAAACTAGTGCACCTATACAATTTCCCATTGTATTCGGTGTGTTGGGGACACAAGAGACTCTTTGTTATTTGGTTGTAGGGTTGCTTGAGAGAGACCATCTTCATCCTACGCCTCCCACGGATTGATAAACCTTAGGTCATCCACTTGAGGGAAATTTGCTACTGTCCTACAAACCTCTGCACTTGGAGGCCCAACAACGTCTACAAGAAGAAGGTTGCGTAGTAGACATCAAGCTCTTTTCTGGCGCCGTTGCCGGGGAGGTGAGTGCTTGAAGGTATATATTTAGATCTTGCAATTGAATCTTTTTGTTTCTTGTTTTATCAATAGTTTAATCTATAAAATAAAACTACAAAAAATGGAATTGAGGGTGCCTCATATGCTTCATCTTTTTAATGTCTTCCGTGAAAATAAGGATTCCGATAATTGTGCTCAATTGCTAGAGGAAGAATGCATTAAAATGTTTGGCACTAAATCTTTGAATGATGACCATGATTGCAATGTTGTTAGTATGAATTCTTTGAATACCCATGGTGCTAATGATATGCAAAGCTACAAGCTTGGGGAAGCTATGTTTGATAAAAATGATATTTTTTTGTCCCCCAAGTTTTGATGAGCAAATTTATTATGATGAAACCATGCCTCCTATTTATGATGATTATTGTGATGACACGTATGCTATAAAGAATAAATATGACCATGAAACTTGTCATCTTGATTTTAATTTTCAATTGGATTATGCTTCACATGATAGTTAGTTTGTTGAGTTTTTTCCCACTACTATTGATGAGAACAAATTTGCTTATGTGGAGAGTAGTAAAATTTCTATGCAAGTAGATCATGAAAAGAATGCTTTATGTGATGGTTATATTGTTGAATTGATTCATGATGCTACTGAAAATTATTATGAGGGAGGAATATATGCTTGTAGGAATTGCAATAATATCAAGTTTCCTCTCTATGTGTTGAAAATCTTGAAGCTATGCTTGTTTTGCTTTCCTATGCTAGTTGATTCTTGTTCCCATATGTTGTTTGCTCACAAAATCCCTATGCATAGGAAGTTGGTTAGGCTTAAATGTTCTAGTCATATGCTTCATGATGCTCTCTTTATGTTTCAATTCTTATCTTTTATGTGAGCATCATTGAAATCATCATGCCTAGCTAAAAGGCATTAAAGAAAAGCGCTTGTTGGGAGACAACCCAATATTTACCTTTACTTTTTTTGTGTGTACACATGATTATGCTACTGTAGTAATCATGTTTTATAGCTTTTGTTTCAATAAAGTGCCAAGTAAGACCTTTAGGATAGCTTACGGTGATAGTTGTGTTGATCCTGCTGAATATCAGAAACTTTTGCATCCAGTAAATTAGTTTTGATAATTCACAGAAACGTGATTTTGATCTGATTATTTTTGCTATGGATTGGTACACAAATTTCTCAGGTTTTCCTAATTTTGTAGAATATTTGGAGTTACGGAAGTATTCGAGAGTTACAGATTACTACAGACTGTTCTGTTTATGACAGATTCTGTTTTCTATGTGTTGTTTGCTTGTTTTGATGAATCTATGAGTATTATCGGAGGGTATGAACCATAGAGAAGTTGGAATACAGTAGATATTACACCAATATGAATTTATAAGGAGTTCACAACAGTACCTAAGTGGTGGTTTATTTTCTTATACTAATGGAGCTTACGAGTTTTCTGTTGAGTTTTGTTTTGTGAAGTTTTCAAGTTTTGGGTAAAGATTCGATGGACTATGGAATAAGTAGTGGAAAGAGCCTAATCTTAGGGATTCCCAAGGCACCCCAAGGTAATATTCAAGGACAACCAAGAGCCTACGCTTGGGGATGCCCCGGATGGCATCCCCTCTTTCATCTTCGTTCATCGGTAACTTTACTTGGAGATATATTTTTATTCACCACATGATATGTGTTTTGCTTGGAGCGTCGTTTTATCTTGTTAGTATTTGCTTCATGTTATTTAGAATAATTTTATTCATCTATATTTTCAATAAAAATGTCAAGGATAGCCTTTACCATGCTTATTTTGCAAGTATACATGTTGCTGTTTCAAAACAGAAAGTTTACCGCTGTTGCAAAAATTCCCTAGAAAAGTCAGAAAATGATAAAATGTTGAAACTTTTTTAATATTGAGCTCTCATAAATCTTATACAATGTGGTAGACTTTCATAATTTTTGTACTTGGGGAAGTATGATGAATCTTGCATTCTTTACAGACTGTACTGTTTTGGCAGATTGCTGTTGTGTTTGCATTGTTTGCATATGTTTTCTTGTTTAATGATTCTCTTTGAGGATAGGAGTATTAAATATGTAGAGAAATTTAGTATGCAATGTTGAATAATAATTTTTGTGATTTTTTATAGTACAAAATGATAAGGTTTTTGCATTGGTTTATACTAACTTATCTCACGAGTTCTTGTTGAGTTTGGTGTGGATGAAGCTTTCGAGATTTAGGAAACCGAGATATAAAAGGAATTAAGGAGACATAAAAGCTCAAGCTTGGGGATGCCCAAGGCACCCCAAGATAATATTTCAAGAAGTCTCAAGCATCCAAGCTTGGGGATGCCCCTGTAGGCATCCCACCTTTCTTCTTCAACAAATATTGGTTAGTATTGGTTGAACCTAAGTTTTTGCTTCTTCACATGATGTGTGCTATCCTTGAAATGTCATTTTGTTTTGTTTTTCTTGCTGTTTAAATAAAATACTAATATCTGAAATTCTTAAATGTTCTATAGTCTTCACATAGTTGCATAATTATTCGACTACTCATTGATCTTCACTTATATCTTTCGGAGTAGTTTGTCATTTCCTCTTGTGCTTCACTTATATCTTTTAGAGCATGGCGGTGGTTTTATTTTGAAGAAATAGATGAACTCTCATGCTTCACTTATATTATTTTGAGATTCTTTAGAACAGCATGGTCATTTGCTTCGGTTATAAAATTAGTCCTAATATGATGGGCATTCAAGATGGGTATAATAAAAACTTTCATATAAAGTGTATTGAATACTATGAGAAGTTTGATACTTGATAATTGTTTTGAGATATAGAGGTGGTAATGTTAGAGTCATGCTAGTTGGGCAATTATGAAATTGAGAAATACTTGTATTAAAGTTGGCAAGTCCCGTAGCATGCACGTATGGTAAACATTGTGTGACAAAATTTGTAGCATGGGGTTTTCTTTTGATTGCCTTTCTTATGAGTGGAGGTCGGGATCGTGCGATGGTTAACTCCTACCAACCCTTCCCCTAGGAGCATGCGTAGTAGTACTTTGCTTCGAGGGATAATAAACTTTTGCAATAAGTATATGAGTTCTTTATGACTAATGTGAGTCCATGGATTATATGCACTCTTGTTGGAAATATGCCCTAGAGACAATAATAAAATGATTATTATTATATTTCCTTGTTTATGATAATTCTTTATTATCCATGCTAGAATTGTATTGATAGGAAACTCAGATACATGTGTGGATACATAGACAACACCATGTCCCTAGTAAGCCTCTAGTTGACTAGCTCGTTGATCAATAGATGGTTACGGTTTCCTGACCATGGACATTGGATGTCGTTGATAACGGGATCACATCATTAGGAGAATGATGTGATGGACAAGACCCAATCCTAAGCCTAGCACAAAGATCGTGTAGTTCATATGCTAAAGCTTTTCTAAATGTCAAGTATCTTTTCCTTAGACCATGAGATTGTGCAGCTCTCGGATACCATACGAATGCTTTGGGTGTACCAAACGTCACAACGTAACTGGGTGGCTATAAAGGTGCACTACGGGTATCTCCAAAAGTGTCTGTTGGGTTGGCACGAATCGAGACTGGGATTTGTCACTCCGTGTGACGGAGAGGTATCTCTGGGCCCACTCGGTAGGACATCATCATAATGTGTACAATGTGATCAAGGAGTTGATCGTGGGATGATGTGTTACGGAACGAGTAAATAGACTTGCCGGTAACGATATTGAACAAGGTATCGGGATACCGATGATCGAATCTCGGGTAAGTATCATACCAGTAGACAAAGGGAATTGTATACGGGATTGGTTGAATCCTTGACATCGTGGTTCATCTGATGAGATCATCATGGAACATGTGGGAGCCAACATGGGTATCTAGATCCCGTTGTTGGTTATTGGCCGGAGAGTTGTCTCGGTCATGTCTGCATGGTTCCCGAACCCGTAGGGTCTACACACTTAAGGTTCGATGATGCTAGGGTTATAGGGAATAGATATACGTGGTTACCGAATGTTTTTCGGAGTCCCGGATGAGATCCCAGACATCACGAGGAGTTCCGGAATGGTCCGGAGGTAAAAATTTATATATGGGAAGTCCTGTTTTGGTCACCGGAAAAGTTTCAGGTGCTATCGGTAACGTACCGGGACCACCGGGAGGGTCCCGGGGGTCCACCAGGTGGGGCCACCAGCCCCAGAGGGCTGCGTGGGCCAAGTGTGGGAGGGTACCAGCCCCAGGTGGGCTGGTGCGCCCCCCACCAAGGCCCAAGGCAAAGAGAGAAGGGAAAGGGGGGAAACCCTAGGCTCAGATGGGCCTAAGGCCCACCTAGTGGTGCGCCCCCCTCTCTCCCCCTTGGCCGCCCCCTAGATGGGATCTAGGGCTGGCCGCCATCCCTAGGGGTGGAAACCTAGATGGGGGTGCAGCCCCTCCGTTCCCCCTATATATAGTGGGGGTTTAGGGCTGCCATACACATGAGAACATCTCCTTCTTGGCGCAGCCCTACCCCTCTCCCTCCTCGTCTCTTGTGGTGCTTGGCGAAGCCCTGCTGGAGTGCCATGCTCCTCCACCACCACCACGCCGTTGTGCTACTGCTGTACGGAGTCTTCCCCAACCTCTCCCTCTCCCCTTGCTGGATCAAGGCACGGGAGACGTCAACAGGCTGCACGTGTGTTGAACGCGGAGGCGCCATTGTTCGGCGCTTAGATCGGAATCAACCGCGATGTGAATCGCTACGAGTACGACTCCTTCATCCGCGTTCTTGTAACGCTTCCGCTTAGCGATCTACAAGGGTATGTAGATGCACTCCCCTTTCCCTCGTTGCTATATTACTCCATAGATTGATCTTGGTGATGCGTAGAAAATTTTAAATTTCTGCTACGATCCCCAACAGTGGCATCATGAGCTAGGTCTATGCATAGTTTCTATGCACGAGTAGAACACAAGTTTTTGTGGGCGTTGATTTTGTTCAATATTCTTACCGTTACTAGTCCAATCTTGTTTCGATGGTATTGTGGGATGAAGCGGCCCGGACCGACCTTACACGTACACTTATGTGAGACAGGTTCCACCGACTGACATGCACTTGTTTCATAAGGTGGCTAGCGGGTGCCAGTCTCTCCCACTTTAGTCAGATCGGATTCGATGAAAAGGGTCCTTATGAAGGGTAAATAGCAATTGGCATATCACGTTGTGGTTTTTGCATAGGTAAGAAATGTTCTTGCTAGAAACCCATAGCAGCCACGTAAAACATGCAAACAACAATTAGAGGACGTCTAACTTGTTTTTGCAGGGTATGCTATGTGATGTGATATGGCCAAAAGAATGTGATGAATGATATGTGATGTATGAGATTGATCATGTTCTTGTAATAGGAATCACGACTTGCATGTCGATGAGTATGACAACCGGCAGGAGCCATAGGAGTTGTCTTAATTTATTGTATGACCTGCGTGTCATTGAACAACGCCATGTAATTACTTTACTTTATTGCTAAACTGTTAGCCATAGTAGTAGAAGTAATAGTTGGCGAGACAACTTCATGGAGACACGATGATGGAGATCATGGTGTCATGCCGGTGACGATGATGATCATGGAGCCCCGAAGATGGAGATCAAAAGGAGCAAAATGATATTGGCCATATCATGTCACTTTTTGATTGCATGTGATGTTTATCATGTTTATGCATCTTATTTGCTTAGAACGACGGTAGTAAATAAGATGATCCCTCATTAAAATTTCAAGAAAGTGTTCCCCCTAACTGTGCACCGTTGCGAAAGTTCGTTGTTTCGAAGCACCACGTGATGATCGGGTGTGATAGATTCTAACGTTCACATACAATGGGTGTAAGCCAGATTTACACACGCGAAACACTTAGGTTGACTTGACGAGCCTAGCATGTACAGATATGGCCTCGGAACACAAGAGACCGAAAGATCGAGCATGAGTCGTATGGTGGATACGATCAACATGAAGATGTTCACCGATGATGACTAGTCCGTCTCACGTGATGACCGAACACGGCCTAGTTGACTCGAATCATGTAATCACTTAGATGACTAGAGGGATGTCTATCTGAGTGGGAGTTCATAAGATGAACTTAATTATCCTGAACATAGTCAAAAGGTTTTTGCAAATTATGTCGTAGCTCGCGCTTTAGTTCTACTGTTTTAGATATGTTCCTAGAGAAAATTTGGTTGAAAGTTGATAGTAGCAATTATGCGGACTGGGTCCAAAAACTTAGGATTGTCCTCATTGCTGCGTAGAAGGCTTATGTCCTTAATGCACCGCTCGGTGTGCTGAACCTCGAACGTCGTCTGTGGATGTTGCGAACATTTGACATACAGTTTTGATAACTACGTGATAGTTCAGTAATGTTAAACGGTTTAGAATTGAGGCACCGAAGACGATTTTGAAACGTAGTGGAACATATGAGATGTTTCGAGGGCTGAAATTGGGATTTCAGGCTCGTGCCCACGTCAAGAGGTATAAGACCTCCGACAATTTTCTTAGCCTCCAAACTAAGGGAGAAAAGCTCAATCATTGAGCTTGTGCTCAATTGTCTGAGTACAACAATCACTTGAATCGAGTGGGAGTTGATCTTCCAGATGAGATAGTGATGTTTCTCCAAAGTTATTGCCACCAAGCTGCTAGAGCTTTGTGATGAACTATAACATATCAGGGATAGATATGATGATCCTTGAAATATTCGCGATGTTTGACACCGCGAAAGTAGAAATCAAGAAGGAGCATCAATTGTTGATGGTTAGTGAAACCACTAGTTTCAAGAAGGGCAAGGGCAAGAAGGGATACTTCATGAAACGGCAAATCAGCTGCTGCTCTAGTGAAGAAACCCAAGGTTGAACCCAAACCCGAGACTAAGTGCTTCTGTAATAAGGGGAACGGTCACTGGAGCAGAATTACCCTAGATACTTGGTAGATAAGAAGGCAGGCAAGGTCGACAGAAGTATATTGGATATACATTATATTAATGTGTACTCTACTAGTACTCCTAGTAGCACCATGGTAATAGATACCGGTTCGGTTGCTAAGTGTTAGTAACTCGAAATAAAAGGCTACAGAATAAACGGAGACTAGCTAAAGGCGAGGTGACGATATGTGTTGGAAGTATTTCCAAGGTTGATGTGATCAAACATCGCACGCTCCCTCTACCATCGGGATCGGTGTTAAACCTAAATAATTGTTATTTGGTGTTTGCGTTGAGCATAGACATGATTGGATTATGTCTATCGCAATACGGTTATTCATTTAAGGAGAATAATGGTTACTCTGTTTATTTGAATAATACCTTCAATGGTCTTGCACCTAAAATGAATGGTTTATTGAATCTCGATCGTAGTGATACACATGTTCATGCCAAAAGATATAAGATAGTAATGATAGTACCACCTACTTGTGGCACTGCCATGTAAGTCATATTGGTATAAAACGCATGAAGAAGCTCCATGTTGATGGATCTTTGGACTCACTCGTTTTTGAAAAGATTGAGACATGCGAACCATGTCTATTGGTGTATACGCATGAAGAAACTCCATGCAGATGGATCGTTTGGACTCACTTGATTTTGAATCACTTGAGACATGCAAATCATACCACATGGGCAAGATGACTGAAAAGCCTCGGTTTCAGTAAGATGGAACAAGAAAGCAACTTGTTGGAAGTAATACATTTTGATGTGTGCAGTCTAATGAGTGTTGAGGCATGCAGTGGATATCGTTATGTTCTTACTTCACAGATGATTTGAGTAGATTCTGAGTATGTTTACTTGATGAAACACAAATCTGAATTATTGAAAGGTTCAAGTAATTTCAGAGTGAAGTTGAAGATCGTCGTGACAAGAGGATAAAATGTCTATGATATGATCATAGAGATGAGTATCTGAGTTATGAGTTTGGTATGCAATTAAGACATTGTGGAAATTGTTTCACAACTAATACCGCCTCGAACACCATAGTGTGATGGTGTGTCCGAACATCATAGCTGCACCCTATTGGATATGGTGCATACCATGATGTCTCTTATTGAATTACCACTATCGTTTATGGGTTAGGCATTAGAGACAACCGCATTCACTTTAAATAGGGCACCACGCAATTCCGTTGAGACGACACCGTATGAACTATGGTTTGGAGAAACCTAAACTATCGTTTCTTAAAAGTTTGGGGCTGCGACGCTTATGTGAAAAAGTTTCAGGTTGATAAGCTCGAACCCAAAGCGGATAAATGCATCTTCATAGGACACCCAAAAACAGTTGGGTATACCTCCTGTCTCAGTTCCGGAAGCAAAAGTGATTGTTTCTAGAAACGGGTCCTTTCTCGAGGAAAAGTTTCTCTCGAAAGAATTGAGTGGGAGGATGGTGGAGACTTGATGAGGTTATTGAACCGTCACTTCAACTAGTGTGTAGCAGGGCACAGGAAGTTGTTCCTGTGGCGCCTACACCAATTGAAGTAGAAGCTTATGATAATGATCATGAAACTTCAGATCAAGTCACTACCAAACCTCGTAGGGTGACAAGGATGCGTACTACTTCAGAGTGGTACAGTAATCCTGTCTTGAAGGTCATGTTGCTAGACAACAATGAACCTACGAGCTATGGAGAAGCGATGGTGGGCCCGGATTCCGGCAAATGGCTAGAGGCCATAAAATCCGAGAGAGGATCCATGTATGAAAACAAAGTGTAGACTTTGGAAGAACTACTCGATGGTCATAAGGCTGTTGAGTACAGATGGATTCTAAAAGGAAGACGGACAATGATGGTAAGTGTCACCATTAAGAAAGCTCGACTTGTCGTTAAGATGTTTTCCGACAAGTTCAACGAGTTGACTACGATGAGACTTTCTCACTCGTACCGATCCTAAGAGTGTGTTGGAATTATATTAGCAGTTACTGCATTGTTTATGAAATCTTGCAGATAGGATGTAAAAAACATTGTTTCCTCGACAATTTTCTTGAGGAAAGGTTGTATGTGATACAACCAGAAGGTTTTGTCAATCCTGAAAGATGCTAACAAGTATGCAAAGCTCCAGCAATCCTTCTAAGGATTGGAGTAAGCATCTCGGAATTGGAATATACACTTTGATGAAGATGATCAAAGATTTTGGGTTTATACAAAGTTTATGAGAAACTTGTATTTCCAAAGAAGTGAGTGGGAGCACTATAGAATTTCTGATGAGTATATGTTGTTAACATATTGTTGATCAGAAATGATGTAGAATTTCTGGAAAGCATATAGGGTTGTTTGAAAGGTGTTTTTCAATAAAAACCTGGATTAAGCTACTTGAACATTGAGCATCAAGATCTATAAGGATAGATCAAAAACGCTTAATAGTACTTTCAAATGAATACATACCGTGACAAGATTTTGAAGGAGTTCAAAATAGATCGGCAAAGAAGGAGTTCTTGGCAGTGTCATAAGGTGTGAGTATTGAGTAAGACTCAAGACCTGACCACGGCAGAAGAGAGAGAAAGGACGAAGGTCGTCCCCTATGCTTTAGACGTAGGCTCTACAGTATGCTATGTTGTGTACCGCACCTGAAGTGTGCCTTGCCATGAGTCAGTCAAGGGGTACAAGAGTGATCCAGGAATGGATCACAAGACAACGGTCAAAGTTATCCTTAGTAACTAGTGGACTAAGAAATTTTCTCGATTATGGAGGTGGTAAAAGAGTTCACCGTAAAGGGTTACGCCGATGCAAACTTTGACACTAATCCGGATTATTCTGAGTAGTAAACCGGATTCGTATAGTAGAACAGTTATTTGGAATAGCTCCAAATAGAGCGTGGTAGATGCATCTAGGAGATGACATAGAGATTTGCAAAGCACACACGGATCTGAAAGGTTTAGATCCGTTGACTAATAACCTATCTCACAAGCGAGATGTGATCAAACCCCATGGGTGTTGATTCATTACAATCACATAGTGATGTGAACTAGATTATTGACTCTAGTGCAAGTGGGAGACTGTTGGAAATATGCCCTAGAGGCAATAATAAAATGGTTATTATTATATTTCCTTGTTTATGATAATTGTTTATTATCCATGCTAGAATTGTATTGATAGGAAACTCAGATACATGTGTGGATACATAGACAACACCATGTCCCTAGTAAGCCTCTAGTTGACTAGCTCGTTGATCAATAGATGGTTACGTTTCCTAACCATGGACAATGGAAGTCGTTGATAACGGGATCACATCATTAGGAGAATGATGTGATGGACAAGACCCAATCCTAAGCCTAGCACAAGATCGTGTAGTTCGTATGCTAAAGCTTTTCTAAATGTCAAGTATCTTTTCCTTAGACCATGAGATTGTGCAACTCCTGGATACCGTAGGAATGCTTTGGGTGTACCAAACGTCACAACGTAACTGGGTGGCTATAAAGGTGCACTACGGGTATCTCCGAAAGTGTCTGTTGGGTTGGCACGAATCGAGACTGGGATTTGTCACTACGTGTGACGGAGAGGTATCTCTAGGCCCACTCGGAGGACATCATCATAATGTGCACAATGTGATAAAGGAGTTGATCGTGGGATGATGTGTTACGGAACGAGTAAAGAGACTTGCCAGTAACAAGATTGAACAAGGTATCGGGATACCGACGATCGAATCTCGGGTAAGTATCATACCAGTAGACAAAGGGAATTGTATACGGGATCGTGGTTCATCCGATGAGATCATCGTGGAACATGTGGGAGCCAACATGGGTATCCAGATCCTGTTGTTGGTTATTTGCCGGAGAGTTGTCTCGGTCATGTCTGCATGGTTCCCGAACCCGTAGGGTCTACACACTTAAGGTTCGATGACGCTAGGGTTTTGGGAATAGATATACGTGGTTACCGAATGTTGTTCAGAGTCCCAGATGAGATCCCAGACGTCACGAGGAGTTCCAGAATGGTCCGGAGGTAAAAATTTATATATGGGAAGTCCTGTTTTGGTCATTGGAAAAGTTTCGGGTGCTATCGGTAACGTACCGGGACCACCGGGAGGGTACCGGGGGTCCACCAGGTGGGGCCACCGGCCCCAGAGGGCTGCATGGGCCAAGTGTGGGAGGGGACCAGCTCCAGGTGGGCTGGTGCGCCCCCCACCAGGGCCCAAGATGAAGAGAGAAGGGAAAGGGGGGAAACCCTAGGCTCAGATGGGCCTAAGGCCCACCTAGTGGTGCGCCCCCCCCCCCTCTCTCCCCCTTGGCTGCCCCCCTAGATGGGATTTAGGGCTTGCCGCCACCCCTAGGGGTGGAAACCTAGATGGGGGTGCAGCCCCTCCCTTCCCCCTATATATAGTGGGGGTTTGGGGCTACCATACACATGAGAACATCTCCCTCTTGGCGCAGCCCTACCCCTCTCCCTCCTCGTCTCTTGCGGTGCTTGGCAAAGGCCTGCTGGAGTGCCACGCTCCTCCTCCACCACCACGCCATCATGCTGCTGCTGGACGGAGTCTTCCCCAACCTCTCCCTCTCCCCTTGCTGGATCAAGGCACGGGAGACGTCATCGAGATGCACGTGTGTTGAACGCGGAGGCGCCGTTGTTCGGCGCTTAGATCAGAATCAACCGCGATGTGAATCGCTACGAGTACGACTCCTTCATCCGCATTCTTGTAACGCTTCCGCTTAGTGATCTACAAGGGTATGTAGATGCACTCCCCTTTCCCTCGTTGCTAGATTACTCCATAGATTGATCTTGGTGATGCGTAGAAAAATTTAAATTTCTGCTACGATCCCCAACAACTCTTACCCTTCCAGAACTTGCTAGCCTCTACAGTACCGTGCATTGCCCTTTCTCACCTTGAGAGTTGGTGCAACTTCGCCGGTGCATCCAAACCCCATGATACGATACTCTCTATCACACATAAACCTCCTTATATCTTCCTCAAAACAGCCACCATACCTACCTATTATGGCATTTCCATAGCCATTCCAAGATATATTGCCATGCAACTTTCCACGGTTTCGTTTATTATGACACGCTCCATCATTGTCATATTGCTTTTGCATGATCATGTAGTTGACATCGTATTTGTGGCAAAGCCACCTTTATAATTCTTTCATACATGTCACTCTTGATTCACTGCATATCCCGGTACACCACCGGAGGCATTCACATAGAGTCATATGTTGTTCTAAGTATTGAGTTGTAATTCTTGAGTTGTAAATAAATAGAAGTGTGATGATTTCCATTATTAGAGCATTGTCCCAAGTGAGGACAGGATGATGGAGACTATGATTCCCCCCCAAGTCGGGATGAGACTTCGGACTTTATGAAAAATAAAAGAGGCCAAAGAAGCCCAAATAAAAAAAGAGGCCAAAGAAGCCCACCAAAATAAAAATAAAAAATGAGATAAAAAGAGAGAAGGGACAATGTTACTATACTTTTTCCACACTTGTTCTTCAAAGTAGCACCATGATCTTCATGATAGAGAGTCTCCTATGTTGTCACTTTCATATACTAGTGGGAATTTTTCATTATAGAACTTGGCTTGTATATTCCAATGATGGGCTTCCTCAAAATGCCCTAGGTCTTCGTGAGCAAGAAAGTTGGATGCACACCCACTTAGTTTCTTTTGTTGAGCTTTCATACATTTATAGCTCTAGTGCATCCTTTGCATGGCAATCCCTACTCCTCGTATTGACATCAATTGATGGGCATCTCCAGAGCCCGTTGATTAGCCGCGTCAATATGAGACTTTCTCCTTTTTTGTCTTCTCCACACAATCTCCACCATCATACTCTATTCCACCCATAGTGCTATATCCATGGCTTACGCTCATGTATTGCGTGAGAGTTGAAAAAGTTGAAGCGCGTTAAAAAGTATGAACCAATTGCTTGGCTGAAACCAGGGTTGTGCATGATGGGAGTATTTTGTGTGACGAAAATGAAGCATGGCCTAACTATATGATTTTGTAGGGATAAGCTTTCTTGGGCTATGTTATTTTGATAAGACAATATTACTTTGTTAGTATGCTTGAAGTATTACTATTTTTATGTCAATATGAACTTTTATTTTGAATCATTTGGATCTGAACATTCATGCCACAATAAAGAAAATTACATTGAGAAATATGCTAGGTAGCATTCCATATCAAAAATTCTGTTTTTATCATTTACCTACTCGAGGACGAGCAGGAATTAAGCTTGGGGATGCTTGATACGTCTCCAACGTATCTATAATTTTTGATTGTTCCATGCTATTATATTACCTGTTTTGGATGTTTAATGGGCTTTGATATACATTTTTATATTATTTTTGGGACTAACCTATTAACCGGAGGCCCAGTGCAGATTGTTGTTTTTTTGCCTATTTCAGTGTTTCACGGAAAAGGAATATCAAACGGAGTCCAAACAGAATGAAACCTTCGGGAGAGTTATTTTTGGAACGAACGAAACCCATGAGACTTGGAGTAGATGTAAGGGAAGCAACAAGGTGGCCACGAGGGTCCAGGGCGCGCCCTACCCCCTGGGCGCACCCCCACCCTCGTGGGCCCCTCGTGGCTCCCCTGGCCGACTTCTTTCGCCTATATGTATATATATATATATATATACCCCGAAAACATCCTGGGGCACAATAAATCGGGAGTTCCGCCGCCGCAAACCTCTGTAGCCACCAAAAACCAATCGGGGCCCTGTCCATCACCGGTGGCCATCTTCATCATCCCGGCACTCTCCATGACGAGGAGGGAGTAGTTCACCCTTGGGGCTGAGGGTATGTACTAGTAGCTATGTGTTTGATCTCTCTCTCTCTCTCTCTCTCTCTCTCTCTCTCGTGTTCTTGAGGTGGTACGATCTTGATGTATCGCGAGCTTTACTATTATAGTTGGATCTTATGATGTTTCTCCCCCTCTACTCTCTTGTAATGGATTGAGTTTTTCCTTTGAAGTTATCTTATCGGATTGAGTCTTTAAGGATTTGAGAACACTTGATGTATGTCTTGCATGTGCTTATCTGTGGTGACAATGGGATATTCATGTGATCTACTTTATGTACGTTTTGGTGATCAACTTGCGGGTTCAGTGACCTTGTGAACTTATGCATAGGGGTTAGCACACATTTTCGTCTTGACTCTCTGGTAGAAACTTTGGGGCACTCTTTGAAGTACTTTGTGTTGGTTGAATAGATGAATCTGAGATTGTGTGATGCATATCGTATAATCATGCCCATGGATACTTGAGGTGACACTGGAGTATCTAGGTGACGTTAGGATTTTGTTTGATTTGTGTCTTAAGGTGTTATTATAGTATGAACTCTATGATAGATCGAACGGAAAGAATAGCTTCGTGTTATTGTACTACAGACTCTTGAATAGATCGATCAGAAAGGATAACTTTGAGGTGGTTTCGTACCCTACAATAATCTCTTCGTTTGTTCTCCGCTATTAGTGACTTCGGAGTGACTCTTTGTTGCATGTTGAGGGATTGTTATATGATCCAATTATGTTATTATTGTTGAGAGAACTTGCACTAGTGAAAGTATGAACCCTAGGCCTTATTTCCTAGCATTGCGATATCGTTTACGCTCACTTTTATCATTAGTTACCCTGCTGTTTTTACATTTTCAGATTACAAAAACCTATATCTACCATCCATATTGCACTTGTATCACCATCTCTTCGCCGAACTAGTGCACCTATACAATTTACCATTGTATTGGGTGTGTTGGGGACACAAGAGACTCTTTGTTATTTGGTTGTAGGGTTGCTTGAGAGAGACCATCTTCATCCTACGCCTCCCATGGATTGATAAACCTTAGGTCATCCACTTGGGGGAAATTTGCTACTGTCCTACAAACCTCTACACTTGGAGGCCCAACAGCGTCTACAAGAAGAAGGTTGCGTAGTAGACATCAAGTAGCACCATGATCTTCATGATAGAGAGTCTCCTATGTTGTCACTTTCATATACTAGTGGGAATTTTTCATTATAAAACTTGGCTTGTATATTCCAATGATGGGCTTCCTCAAATTGCCCTAGGTCTTTGAGCAAGCAAGTTGGATGCACACCCACTTAGTTTCCTTTTGAGCTTTCATAAACGTATATCTCTAGTGCATTCGTTGCATGGCATCCCTACTCGCTCACGTTGATATCTATTGATGGGCATCTCCATAGTCAGTTAATACGCCTAGTTGATGTGAGATAATCTCCCTCTTTTTGTCTTCTCCACAACCACCATATTCCATTCCACCTATAGTGCTATGTCCATGGCTCACTCCCATGTATTGCGTGAAAGTTGAAAAGGTTTGAGAACACTGAATGTATGAAACAGTTGCTTGGCATCTCATCGGGGTTGTGCATGATTTGAATATTTTGTGTGATGAACATGGAGCATAGCCAGACTATATGATTTTGTAGGCATAGCTTTCTTTGGCCATGTTATTTTGAGAAGACATGATTAATTTGTTAGTATGCTGGAAGTATTATTGTTTTTATGTCAATATTAAACTTTTATTTTAAATCTTATGGATCTGAACATTCATGCCACAATAAAGAAAAATTACATGGATAAATATGTTAGGTAGCATTCCACATCGAAAATTCTGTTTTTATCATTTACCTACTCGAGGACTAGCAGGAATTAAGCTTGGGGATGCTTGATACATCTCCAACGTATCTATAATTTTTTTTGCTCCATTATATTATCTGCTTTGGATGCTTTATATGCATTAATATGCTATTTAATATTATTTTTGGGACTAACCTATTAACCTAAAGCCAGTGCCAGTTCTTGTTTTTCCTTGTTTTTTAGCTTCATAGGAAAGGAATACCAAACGGAGTCCAAACGGAATAAAACTTTCGCGATTATTTTCTTGGACGAGAAGACACCTATTGGACTTGGACTCCAAGTCAGAAGATCTTGGAGTAGATGACATGCCACAGGGGCGTGCCAAGGGGGTATGGTGCGCCCCCTTGCCTTGTGGCCTACTCCAACACCCCCTGACCTAATTCTTCGTCCTATATATTCACATATATTCCCGAACCTCCAGAAGCATCTACGAAAACACTTTTCCACCACCGCAACCTTGTGTTCCCATGAGATCCCATGTAGGGGCCTTTTCCAGCATCCTGCCAGAGGGGGATTCGATCACGGAAGGCTTCTACATCTACTCTATTGCCCTTCCGATGAAGAGTGAGTAGTTTACCACAGACCTACGGGTACATAGCTAGTAGCTAGATGGATTCTTCTCTCTCGTTGATTCTCAATACCATGTTCTCCTCAATGTTCTTGGAGATCTATCTAATATAATCTTCTTTTGTGGTGTGTTTGTTGAGACCCAATGACAGTAGGGGCAGCAAGGCACGTATTGTATTGTTGTCATCAAGGATAAAAAGATGGGGTTTACATCATATTGCTTGAGTTTATTCCTCTACATCATGTCATCTTACTTAATGCGTTACTCTGTTCTTCATGAACTTAATACTCTAGATGCAGGCATTAGTCGGTCGATGTGTGGAGTAATAGTAGTAGATGGAGGCAGGAGTCATCTACTTGACACAGACGTGATGCCTATATTTCATAATCATTGCCTTAAATATCGTCATAACTTTTCGCTTTTCTATCAATTGCTCGACAGTAATTTGTTCACCCACTATATTATTTGCTATCTTGAGAGAAGCCTCTAGTGAAACTTATGGCCCCGGGTCTCTTTTCCATCATATAAGTTTCTGATCTACTATTTTGCAATCTTTTACTTTCAGATCTATAAACCAAAAATCCCAAAAATGTTTTCTTTATCTTTTCTTTAGTTTCATCTATCTCTACCAGATCTCACTTTTGCAAGTAACTGTGAAGGGATTGATAACCCCTTTATCACGTTGTGTGCAAGTTGTTTGATTGTTTGTGCATGTATTGGTGATTTGTGTGTTGTCTCATACTGCATTCATACCTTGGTTCTCTAACTGAGGGAAATATTTATCTCTACTTTGCTACATCATCGTTTCCTCTTCAAGGGAAAAAACAACGCAAGCTCAAGAAGTAGCAACGCCTCATAGTTGTCGGGCAAGCCATACCGCTGAAATAATAGTGTTGGAGAACTTGATAACTCCTAAAAATATGCTAGCGGCCATGCGAAGTCAAGGATTTGAATCCAGGTAGGTTGCTTCCACCATGAGGAACCATCTAAATTGTCCTTAGTTCGCATTATCATCACCATTTTAAACTACATCAGCATTAACTTAGACTAAATGTCACAATATGGTTGACCCAACATGATTGATCTTCGGTAATCAGAATTAGTATTTTTCTGAAACTTGTGTACAAGGTGAATGGTCAAAGAAGACAGTGGGGAAGATTTAGTTATTCTACTTATTCGAGCACATGGAACTTCTTAAATTCTTAAATGACAGTTTATCATTTTGCTCTTATTGGCTATGCCTCGAGGGAACCTCTAGGTAATGTGAAGCTCCGCTTTCTATTATTGCCTTCTTTTCTTCATCATTCTTCTCAGCTCTGCTTAATATAGTTGAACTTTCAATGTATTTCATAATTTCAAGAATTACAAAATGTTTTATTGTACTTTCAGCAGAGAATTCATTGATATCATGTAGCACTTCCAGTATGCTCAAAAGTACACAAATAATATGCAATCCACAACATATCAACATCTTTATTTATTATTTAGATGGATAAATCTAGCAAGGATTGCATCAATACTAAAACCATCACAAGACATCAGCTAATAAGTAGGATAAACAAGTATAAGAGAAAATTTCCAGTTCTAGTTTTTTTAGGGTTCCAGTTCAAACAAAATCGTCTACCTGGTTATTTTTCAAGCAAATGCAAAACCTTTGAATAGGTAGGCAAGAAAAGTAGTTTACATAGCCCAAAACAGGGCAAGCACAAAAAGTTGAGGGTAGGGTTCACCTTTTTTGACATAAGGCAAGGGTTCACCTTGTTTTGCAACAAAGAACAAGAAAGGTCACCCATCTCAAAAAGAAGGGGGGACGAGGCCACAACATGACGTGGGGATAAGAATTAGCAAACATATGGATAGGAACCAACAAGAAAAGAAATGTGACTACTATTAGTATGCTCGAAAGTGCACAGATAGCCTGCAATCACTACTGCAGGATGCTGCTAACGCGACACTACGATCAGAGACCCTTCAACGAAATAGTGTGCGATGCAACAATCGCAAACGGTGGTGTAAAAACCCGTCAAAAAGGTGTAAAATGTTTGCCATGACAGATGCATCAAACACAGTTCACATTTTGGTTGCGTGTGCAATGCAGGGCATACGGTTCGGTTCAATGAACTGTTTGCGATGAGGAAGAAGAACGGAAACGGGCAGCCAAATGAAGGCGTGTGCGACATATGTCATACAGTTCGCTCGGATTAACTGTTTGTGATGAGTTGGAACAACAGAAACGGGCAGCTAGATAAAGGTGTGTGCGATTGAGGGCATACGCTTCAGAAGGATTAACTGTTTGTGATTAGGCAACACAACAGAAATGGTCAGCCAGATCAAAGTGTGTGCGATTGATGTCATACACTTCACACGGATGAACTGCTTGCAATTAGCCACAACAAACAGAAACAGTTAGACAGATCAACGTGTGTGCGCTAGACGGGCACACATTCTAATTAAAAGAAGCTTGCGCGATGGTAATAACGAGCGCGCACGGTTCTTGGAACAAGACGTGTGCTGACATTGCCTATTGCGGTGCACCCTATGGTGCAAACACCACGTACGCGGCCGAGAAAGTGTGCCCACATCACGCCGTCCGGGAATAGTGCCGCACTTAGAAATTATAGAACCGTCAATAAATTTTGAGCCTTCGTCTCGTCATATTCCAAATTGTAAACCTGTTCACACCGATCAAAACCTAAACGATTTCCCACTTAGGAGCATACTAGTACTCGGTTATAAACACTACTACTCCAAGATGACTGCACATTCCTCCTCAACTCCTCATGCACAAAAACAAACAAGTCATTCATCATCGTTCCCTTGCATCTGCCATGGCTAGCATGAGTTCTGGGTCGAGAGATTGCCACCAGGGAGAGGCGAGCATGGAAGCGGAAGCACAAGAGATGTCCCGCCTCGCCATGAAAGCAGCCGACATGTCCCGCCGCGCGGCCGTAGCAGCACAGAGGTCCCACCGCACCGTCAATGCAGCAGACTGGTGCGGTCGTGCCGTGGAAGCAGCTGAGTTGTTCGGCCACGCCGCGGTAGCATCATAGATGTCCTCCCATGCCTTGGCGGCTGGGAAAATGTCTCACGGGTAGGCGAGGACTCTTACAGGCGCATGCATGCGAATGTCCATAGCCAGATGGAATAGATCTCCGGCTGGGCGAGGTTGCAGGACGACATCAAAGCCTCGTTTGAACATGCTACCAGCATCATCCGGCAACTATGGGAGAGCAATGAGAAGCTCCAGGCCGATTTTGGTGCCATGTCATGACACCATGCCAATTTTCATGATTTTCAGGCGTGTTTTGGATTTACAAGAATTAAAAAACAAAGTTTCTCAATCTTTCCGGCCGAGCCACGACGCCCAGATGTTTGAATTTCATTCTCATTTCTTGCATGGGACCTAGAAATTCACCCAAGGACACACATGTGATTTTTCAACCAACTTTGGTGCATTGGAGCATGTGCTTGTAGTTCATATTTGAATTATGCACATTAAAAGCCCAGAAATTCAATTAATGTATAAAAAGGCCAAAGGAACCCAGAATAATTCCAAAATTTAGCATGATACTTCTATTTGGTCTAATCTAACTATGTAAAAAATTAAGGCGGGAGAAGCCAGTGTACGTATGTCGTTTCGCACACGGAGGTGACACGTTCCCTCTCGGAACCACGAGCCTTCTTGAGAGAAACTCTGGTTTGCAAGAAGCATATACCAAAGCTTGTCCCAATTCGTCCAAAAAATTTACCGCAGCATGTTGGTGCCATGTCATGACACCATGCCAAGTTTCATGATTTTCAGGCGTGTTTTGGATTTACATGAATTAAAAAACCAAGTTTCTCGATCTTTCCGGCCGAGCCACGACGCTAGATGTTTGAATTTCATTTCCATTTCTTTCATGGGACCTAGAAATTCACCCAAGGACACACATGTGATTCTTCAACCAACTTTGGTGTACTGGATCATGTGCTTGTAGTTCAAATTTGAATTATGCACATTAAATGCCCAGAAATTCAATTAATGTACTACCTCCGTCTAGGTGAATAAGTCATTCGCGTAGTTCTAGGTCATCGATTTGAGGAATTAAATATGTGTTATATGTCATAAAAAGTATATCACTAGATTCCTACACGGATGTAGTTTCTAAATATATATTTTTTGTCACGTATAATACATATTTAGTTAGTTAAATCGTCGACCTAGAACTACGCGAATGACTTATTCACCGAGACGGATGTAGTATAAAAAAGTCCAAACGAACCCGAAATAATTCCAAAATTTAGCATGATACTTCTATTTGGTCTAATCTGTCCGTGTAAAAAAATTAAGGCGGGAGAAGGCAGTGTACGTATGTCATTTCGCACACGGAGGTGGCACACGTTCCCTCTCAGAACCACGGGCCTTCTTGAGAGAAGCTCCGGTTTGCAAGAAGCTTATACCAAAGCTTGTCCCAATCTGGCCAAAAAAATTACCGCAACATTTTGGTGCCATGTCATGACACCATGTCAAGTTTCATGATTTTCAGGTGTGTTTTGGATTTACATGAATTAAAAAACCAAGTTTCTCAATCTTTTCGGTCGAGCCACAACACCCAGATGTTTGAATTTCATTCCCATTTCTTGCATGGGACCTAGAAATTCACCCAAGGACACACATGTGATTTGTCAACCAACTTTTATGCATGCTACCTCTTGATCTTGCGTTGGTTTTCCCTTGAGGAGGAAAGAGTGATGCAGCAAAGTAGCGTAAGTATTTCCCTCGGTTTTAAGAACCAAGGTATCAATCCAGTAGGAGACAAAGCACAAGTCACCGAATACCTGCACAAACAATCAACAACTTGCACGCAACGCGATAAAGGGGTTGTCAATCCTTTCACGGGCATTTGCAAAAGTGAGATCTGATAGAGATAGATAAACCGTAAAGTAAATATTTTTGGTATTTTTGGTTTATACATCGGAAACTAGTAAGATGTAAACAAGACTAAATAATATGGAAAAGAGATTCAATATAATGGAAAAGAGACCCAGGGGCATAGGTTTCACTAGTGGCTTCTCTCAAGATAGCAAATATTACAGTGGGTGAACAAATTACTGTCGAGCAATTGATAGAAAAGCGCATAGTTATGATGATATCTAAGGCAATGATCATGAACATAGGCATCACGTCTATGTCAAGCAGACCGACTCCTGCCTGCATCTACTACTATTACTCCACACAGCGACCGCTATCCAGCATGCATCTAGAGTATTAAGTTCATAAAGAATGGAGTAACGCATTAAGTAAGATGACATGATGTAGAGGAATTAACTCAAGCAATATGATGAAAACACCATCTTTTTATCCTCGATGGCAACAATACAATACATGCCTTGCTGCCCCTACTTTCACTGGGAAAGGACACCGCAAGGTTGAACCCAAAGCTAAGCACTTCTCCCATTGCAAGAAAGATTAATCTAGTAGGCCAAACTAAACCGATAATTCGAAGAGACTTGCAAAGATATCACATCATGCATATAAGAATTCAGAGAAGAACAAAATAATATTCATAGATAATCTTGATCATAAATCCACAATTCATCGGATCTCGGCAAACACACCGCAAAAGAATATTACATCGAATAGATATCCAAGAACGTCAAGGAGAACATGGTATTGACAATCAAAGAGAGAGAAGAAGCCATCTAGCTAATAAGTATGGACCCGAAGGTCTATGGTAAACTACTCACGCTTCATCGAAGAGGTAATGGTGTTGATGTAGAAGCCCTCCATGATCGAATCCCCCTCTGCCAGGACGCTGGAAAAGGTCCCTATATGGGATCTCACGGGTACAGAAGGTTGCGGCATTAAAGAAGTTGTTTCGTGGCTCCCTTGGATGTTTTCAGGGTATAAGAGTATATATAGGCGAAGGAACTAGGTCAGGGTAGCTACAAGGGGCCAACGAGGGTGGGGGCGCGCCCTCCTACCTCGTGGTCACCTTGTTGCCTCTCTGACTTCATCTCCAGGTCTTCTGGTTTGCTTTCAGTCCAAGAAAGATCATCGCGAAGGTTTCATTCAATTTGGTATGCCTTTTCTGCGAAACTCCAAAATAGGCAAAAACCAGAAACTGGCACTGGGCCCTCGGTTAATAGGTTAGTCCCAAAAATAATATAAAATAGCATATAAATGACTATTAAACATCCAAAACAGATAATATAAAAGCATGGAACAATCAAAAATTATAGATATGTTGGAGAAGTATCAGTGCACTAGAGCATGTGCTTGTAATTCCAATTTGAATTATGCATATTAAATGACCAAAAATTCAATTAGTGTATAAAAAAGGTCAAACGAACCCGGAATAATTCCAAAATTTAGCACGATACTTCTATTTGATCTAATCTTCCTGTGTAAAAAATTAAGGCAGAATAAGGCAGTGTACGTATGTTGTTTCGCACACGGAGGTGACACGTTCCCTCTTGCACATGGAGGTGACACGTTCCCTCTGGTTTGCAAGAAGCTTGTCCCAATTCGGCCAAAAAAATTTACCATAGCTTGTTGGTGCCATGTCATGAGATTTCATGATTTTCAGGCGTGTTTTGGATTTACATCAATTAAGAAACCTAGTTTCTCAATCTTTCCGGCTGAGCCACGACGCCCATATATTTGAATTTCGTTCCCATTTCTTGAATGGGACCTAGAAATTCACCCAAGCACACACATGTGATTTTCATCCAACTTTGGTGCATTGGAGCATGTGCTTGTAGTTCAAATTTGAATTATGCATATTAAATGCAGAAATTCAATTAATGTATAAGAAAGTCCAAACAAACCTGAAATAATTATAAATTTTAACACGTCACTCATATAGTTCTATGTTGCCTCTGTAAAAAAATAAGGGGGGAGGCAGCGTATATCGTTTCGAACACAAGGTGACACGTCCCCCCCCCCCCTCGGGAACCATGAGTCTTCTCGAGAGAAGCTCCGGTTTGCAAGAAGCTTATACCCAAAAACTTGTCCAAATGCGGCCAATTTTTTACCACAGCATGTAGTTGCCATGAAATGACACCATGCCAAGTTTCATGATTTTCAGGCGAGTTTAGAATTTCCAGAAATTTAAAAACCAAGTTTCTCAATGTTCCCGACCGAGCCACGATGCCCAGATGTTTGAATTTCATTCCCATTTCTTGCATGGGACCTATAAATTCACCCAAAGACACACACACGTGATTTTTCAACAAACTTTGGTGGACTGGAGCATGTGCTTGTAGTTCAAATTTGAATTATGCACATTAAATGACAGGAAACTCAACTAATTCATAAAAATGCCAAACGAACCCAGAATAATTCCAAATTTAAACATGACACTCATGTAGTTGCATGTTCACTGTACGTAAATGTTCAAGCAATTCAAACACCATCCTTTCCCTCTGTAACACCATTTTGTCTATAAAAACATAATGAAAAAAATCAGGTATACCACAAACTATTTACTAGAAAGAATCGTGTGGGATGCGATATAAAATATCTTGGCGCACTGTCTTGTCTGGCTTACACAAGAAGCTACGTCGTCTACAGTCCACCGCCCCCGCATGAACCACACTTGCGTGCTAGTTTCTCGTGGCACCGAGCGAAATGTTTTTGCCACCGCAGAAATATCTATCTCCCACCCCCTCCCTCCCACCAAAAGCCACATTTCCATTGTTCCTCCTTGCTTTCCAAGTTCAAACCTTCACTGCTGCTTACTGACAACTCAGCCTCCTCGCCAGGGACCCTTCTTCTTGCAACGTTGCCTCCATGTCGGCTACCCTTCTTGTTGTAGTGTCGCCTACTCGCCGGCGATCCTTCTTGCTACGCGGCCTCCTTATCTCCGACCCTTCTTCTTGTTGCACGGCCTCCATGATATATGGTCAGGTGATCCACACCCCACCCACACCATCCTCCTCCTTTCCCGCCCCACATGCCCCGACCGACGGCGCGATACCTTCCACCGAAATCACTGTCCCTCACCTCCACATAAGCATCGCCCACAGCCATTTTGCACGCAGTATAACGTGGAGCTCAGTAGCATCTGGCAGCGGAGATGCAAATCGTGGCCGCACGCGCGCACGAGGTAGCTATGGCTGCCATGCGTGTCGATCGCTAGATCTTGGAGGAGCACCACGTCTTCGAGGCCACCGTCGACACCGCCACGCGGTTTTCTACTTGAAAATACAGTTCATGCTATTTTCTCGAGGCCACTGCCAATGCCTTCTAGTGATTTGTCCTCTGTAATGTTAATATGCAATCTGATGTTCAGTTTATAGGTTGCTCCTCTAAAATGCAATGTTTAGTTAACAGTTTGGTCCAACAATTGCTACATTCGTAGTAGTGTTCTCAAGCATTCTTTGTTTTGTTAACTGTCTTATCTTCTAGTACATGTTTATATTCTTCAATGTCGTGCTCAGTTAACTATTTTGGTTCATTTGTTTGTTGTCCATTTAGTTGTTTGGTTCAGTTCTGTAATTTGATTTTCAATTGCTGTGGGTACAATTTTGTATTGTTACGTGTGTGAAATAAATCGAATTTGGTTGTACTCAATACATATTCTACTGATAGTTTGGCAACTCTCAGTTAACCTGATCAAGATCTTCCTTATGTGTGTTGCAAGGAAACAACGGGAGACACTGCGGTCTACCATCAAGGTTTGTTCAAGCATGGTCCTTTGGCTAATAGCACATTATTGTGCAGTTGGAGGAATCATTCTAATATTTAGGTTTCTTACAATTTGGTCTTGCACATGTAGGTCCTGCTGTCACAGGCTTAGACCCACTGTTCGACCCATTTTGCATATGGGGAATGAGATGTCCATGAATATCAATCAAGTTAAGAAACTCAGAAAGATTGTTAGGATGAAGAAACTTGCGACGAATAACAGCAAGATCTTTGTTTGCACAATGAAGAAGACATCAGTCAAGTATAGGATGGTACTAACTCTTTTACCTTGTTTTTACCCCTTGCTCCATCAATCAACTATAGGATGGTACTAACTCTTTTACCTTGTTTGCATATCTTTGTTTTCAGTACTTTCCAAAGCAGATCACCAATGATTACCTCCCAAACCACCTGCATGGTCAAGAGGCGAGGAAGGTATTCATTCAACACCCATGGTGCAATATTGAAGTCTTGCCGAAGAGGACGAAGGTTGGGTGAGCAATTATCCATAGCCACTGGCCTAAAGTTGCAAGGACATTCAACATCATTGAAGGCTCAATATTTGCCTTCCATTTCTACAGTTTGCCAGATGAGATTCATCTGTCTATTTACCGAGTATGATGCTACTTTCCAAAGGTTTTTGATGTTGCATGTGAAACTTGGTGCTGTTGTGTAATGGCGGACCTAAGTGCCGAAGCTATCTGATGTAACTCAATTATGAAATCCTGGTTGTTGTTATACGGATATGAAATATCTGGTGTGTTTTTATAAGAAATATCAATTTGATTAGTACATGGATTATCAATAATAGGCTAATTACCTTGCTTATTGGGGTTTTCTATTGCAGACGGTTACTCAGACAGCACCATGGGCGATGAACTCAAACAACCCGCAAGGTTTCTAGAAAGTAGGCGTGTTCGATCAACTAACAATCACACATGGCTTCCGGCAGAGAACTGTTTGCGTTAGGCAACCTTGCACAAACGTTTCCACACAAAAAACTGTGTGTGATATACATACGAACGGAAATGTTTTTCTGCGATTTACCGTGTGGGATGTACATACGAACCAAAATATTGGGTTTCGATGCCCTGCCAGATCGCACACGAACTCATTTTGCCCTAGCCTATGTGCTAGAAGGGCCTATCCCCGACGGTTTCTGGGTGATGTGGGAAAGACCCCCCTATCGCCCACACTCACTTAGTGACGGTTCCAAATGCCGTCGTGGAAAGGGGTTAAAAACCGTTTGTACAGCAGCTCTCTACACCAGTGAATCCTCAACAACACATCACACATCTTGATTTTTTCTTTTGATGAATAAATCTAATCAGGATTACATTATGTACTAGAATCATGGAAGGAAGCTAATAACTAATATAAAGAAGTATACAAAGAAAATTTACATTTCTATTTTTTAGCCTACCTTATTGTTTTTTGAGAAAATGCAAAAGCTTTGAACTGATAGGCAATGAAAAGTTATTTACATATCCCGAGAGTAGGGCAAGCAAAGAAAACCGAGGCAAGGGTTCACCATTTGTGCAGCAAATAACAAGGCCACCCATCTGTGGTAATTCCCAGTTTTCACTTCAACATTCATTGAACACTGAGCGACCTCAACAATCTCCTACAATGCAAATGTCTTGTCCAACATACACCATTATACGTTTATTTTTGGTTCGCATCTATCTGAAACAGTCTCCTGCAATGCAAATATCTTTTCCAACATACACCATTATACATTCCAATTAGGTTACATGTACATCAAATTTATATTCGCTTTGTTTCACATAGAAACAAGCGCAAAAATTCCACACGTACGTGCTAGCCATGTGGCAAGAAAGACTGGCAACAACAAGAAATTGAGATCGTTTCTTCACTAATTGTTATATTGTTGCAATACATTAATGGTGTGACCGTTTAGTGTTTCATTCCTTAGATTAATAGACATTCGCTCTGCAGCTCAAGGCCCTTCGGAAGTTCTGGCAGGACATTGCAAGTTCTCACTGTAGATAGTTATTCTTCGTGTGAACCGATCATTCTAGCAAACTTGTCGCCCCACTTCCTTGGTAGTCCCAATCAAGATCCCTAGTTCGAACAAGCAATGTTGCTAGTACAAAAGGCACCAATGTTTCTTCTTATGCACATTTGCCTTGAAGAGTCCAATGACGGAGCTTAATGAGCAGACACCACTTCAATTCAAGAACACAAAAGAGAATTTTGTGTCTTTAACTCGATAAGATGGTTTGCTATAAAAAGAAGGTATCAATTCGATCTGCTCGTGTTGGATAAGATGGTTTCGCAAAACGAGGGAAAAACTAGCATGACATTGACTTTTACTTTCTTCTGGCTGCTAATCAGCAAATTTTTTAATCAAAGGGGTTTCCCCCGCCGCAAATTTTCATTGAAAAAGCCAAGGCACAACAGTCCAGCAACATAAAATGTTAAGCAGCTCTCAACCACAACCAGAAAGTAGTTGCAACAAGAATTTATTACAGGCAATCACTTATCTGAAATAGTGTTCAAGCATGAACGATACAAAGAACCTAATCAATACCAAGCTATCCTAAGGAGCTCCCCATGATGACAGTCAAGTAGCCGAAGACCCCTGAGGAGCAACATTGCTTGAATACCGACGCATATCACCTTCCATGAACGAACCAGAGCCCCCACTACGGCCAGGATGCACTTCACGGTTCGCCATGTTCGCCCCTGGGCAAAGTCATTTCACATAAGCCATAAGCCCCACAAGATGGCAATGGAGAAAATATTAATCACTTCAGTATTTTCTCACTACTTCCAAAAGAAAGCAAGATCAAGAAAGGAACATGGTACGTGGAAAGCTACTATCTCAGCTATGATATTCCAAGTGTTCTTAGCAACAATGTAATAGAAAAACAAGTGTTGAATGGTTTCTGTATCATTCCAAAAGACAAAAGTAAGATCATCTACATGTCTACGGTTAGCCAAATTATCTCGAGTAAGGCTCTTATTATTGACAATAAGCCAAAGGAACCCATGCAGGTTAGGAGGAACATTAATTTTCTAGATGCAATCTTTCAAGTCATATGGAATACCACCAAACCTAATTAGATTATAATAATATCTAACATAATATATCCTAGAAGTTTCAAGCATCCACACAGGAGAATCACTACGATTAGTAAGCGTCACAACTTTTAAAGCATTCAAAAGATCAAACCATTTGGTCATAAGGGAGGTGTCAACACATCTTCTCAAGGTCAATTTCAAAATGGAGCCATCCAAAACCTGAGCAACTAAAACATCTTGTTGTTGACATATAGAAAATAAATCCCAGTATTGGGTTTTGAGAGAACAATCCCACAGCCATAATTCATGGCAGAAGGAAATGCACTACCCATTTCCTAGTTGCCATCTATAAAATGGTTTGGCAGAAGCAAAACCCCAGGAAATGCTTTTCCAAAACAAAGGTCCATTTTCAGGTTTTTCTCAAAGAATGATAGGCTTGTCAGTGTTATATTTGAAGCTTAAAAGTTTCTTCCAATCTACATATCTGCCATCCAAAAACCTTTTACTCCAAGAGGCTAACATAGCGAGGTTATATTCCCTAAGATTAGGGACCGCCATACCTCCAAAATCTTTCTTTCTAGAGATAAGACCCCAATTACCAAGATGGTAATTGTGCTCATCACCTATATTGCCCCAGAAAATATGTGCCATTTGAGAAGTGATAGCATCAGTTGCCCACTTTGGAAATTTCATGGTAGATATCAAATATGAAGGAATGCTAGCAATACAAGTGGTGTGTAAAATAAGCTTGCTTCTATAGGATAAATTCCTTCCCAACCAGCCAGCAATGTTTTTGATAATCCTATTAACTATAGGTTGAATGTCCTTGCTCCTCAACTTTTTATAGTGAAGGGGGACATCTAAATACTTGAAAAGGAAAGAACCAATCTAACAACAAAAAATCAAGGCAAAACAATTTGCCAACTCATCCTCAACATTAATAGTATGAAGATCACTCTTTTGGAAATTAATCTTGATCCCCGATAGATTATCAAAACAAGAAAGAATCCGTTTCAAATTCCTAGCCTTATCAACAGAGGCCTCTAAGAAAAGTCAAATATCATCAACATATTGTAGACTTACCACACCTCCTGGAATAACACATGGAAGAAGACCAGAGATCAAGTTGTGGTTTACATCCTTGGATAACATCTTATAGTAAATACATCAAGAACTAAGTTGAAAATAAGGGGGGAGGGGAACCCCTAACTTAAACCCTGTGCCGCCAAAAAAATGTGGCCCAATAGTATCATTGATTTTAACACAAAAGGAACTCTGAGTTAAGGTGCTACAAACCCAAACTATGCATTTACTACAAAAACCTCTAGAAGTGAGCATTTCCGAAGGAAACTCCAGTTCACCCTGACATTGGCTTTTTCATAGTCTAACTTTAGGACCAACCCACTTACACTAGATCTATGAATTTCATGGATGACCTCATTAGCCATAACAACACTCTCCAAAATGAATCTCCCTCTGACAGAAGAAGTTCGATTGGGGGAAATAAGTTTGTCGCAAATAGGGGAACCCTAGTGGTAATAGCTTTCGTAAAAATCTTAATAGCCCAATTGCTAAGGATAATGGGGCAAAAAAAATCCAGTTCCTTGGCTTTTGGCTCTTTAGGGATTAATGTAATAATAGCAAAGTTCAGCCGATGACTATCCATATTACCACCCTCCAAATCTCTGACCATCCACATAAATTCGTGCTTAATAAGATCCCAGAAAGTTTGATAGAAAAGAAAAGACATGCCATCAGGACCTAGGGCACCTAGTTTCTCACGTTGCCTGCTAAATTTGGAATTGCTCTAGATTGCTAAGGCTATCATATGAAGATATATAACAAGGCCATAAAAGAAAAATACAGCTGCAGATACTTGTGCAGGAGGGTAGCTACATCTTAATTTGCGGAACATTGAACTCAGTAAATCTTTGAAGCTAGGTATGAGTGGAAGAGTAATGATTATACTCTCAAAGATGACAAGATAGTAGTACTAGGTATAGCTAAGAAAAGTCTAGGCGATATAAGTCAAAATCAATTTAATGATCTGTTCTCATCCTCACCAAAATTGTTTACCAAATGGAATCTATGTGGAAGTTGTTTTATCTAAAAAGAAGAAATGTAGCAGGAGATGAGATTGTAACTTCTAAGGTGCTGAAGAAATAACTGGTCACCTTTCTTAATTTCTGGATCTATTTGTGAAATGATGCAATCAAGAAAAGTATAAAGATAACATATACTCCCAACAGCCTAGTTGCATCACAAGGATGTTTTCCTAACAAGGCACACAAACTTGAGATAAGTAATGCCAATGAAAATCAAGATAATCTCATCTAGCACAATTCTCTACTAGTACAGAGAACGTTAGTGATATATATTGCTAGGACCAATATGCCTCTTAACAATCACACCACGAACCTTTCTATTAAAACAAATGGCGTGCAACTGGAAAAAAATACACTACAAACCATTTTCTACATAGGACAGCCAGGTATGTGATGTCTCATTTTTTTCTTTATGTATGAACATGATGAACAATAGAACTTATGTAACCTTGCTAAGGGCATCTCCAACGGTGACCGGCACATTTCCTACCGCGTCTCTCCACGGACAGGGGGACCAGTTCGTGGACACGGATGCGGGAGACCGCCATCCAATCATAACTGCATACATTTCAACAACTATTGGAATGAAAAGGATGAAATTCGTTCAAACCGGGAGGATTCATAAAAGTTCAGATATAATTTACGTAAACGGACGGTATTTTGACCGTTTTACTAAAAAGTATAAACAAAAACTAAACCCTATATCAGACGACCACCTTGTAAGCATGGTCGCCCTATCCTGCCGCACCACCCCTGTCGCCGTTCGTGTTGTCATCATCGTCGCCACCGTCGTCGTCCCTCCAACGATGCAAGGATGCCATACGGTCATGACAGCTTTGTCCGATGGCTGCTTGACGCTCATGGAAGAGCCGCTCAGCCTCCTGTTGCACTGTGCTAAGGGTCTCGCCTTACCCACTGCTGAAGGCGCCGAAGGCACCCATTCCCTACCAGCATTTGCAGAGCAGTCGCTAAGCGATCACTCCACGCCGATTTTGGCGAGCTCGCTGTCAAGGCGATTGCGGCGCCTGGCGGTTGTCTCCATGGTGGAGAAGGAGTGGTCCAGTGCCCAAGCTGCAACAAGGTCCAGGTCATTGTGGACCCATTCTGGCACCACGTCTGTCTTGGCGAACGCAAAGCGGTGACCGACATTGCGTTGGTCGTACCTCGCCTACTATCATGCCACATGCTCCACCTCAACCATTTCCCGAGAGCCAGAGGCACCGCCGTAACCGCCTCCTCTGAGGGAGTGGAGGATGCGACCACGCGCCTTGGCAATCGCGGGTGGCAGCTCCTCATTTAACCGGTAGCAGTGTGTCATGGTAGAGAGGAGGGCCCGTCGATCCACGCACAGAGGCTGTGCAGCAGGGGCGACGTCGGCTCGTCCTTCATGCGTGAAGGCGTTGGGGGCATGCCGACTCCTGCTTCATGCAGTCGCCGATGTGGAGGTCATGGTTGTGCAGCGTCCCCGCCGGCTCGTCCTTCACCTGTCGGGGTGGGGATGCCGGCTCTGCTTAACGGGGGCGAACGATGGGAACGGTGGCTCCTCCTTCATGTGCACCAACGATGGTGGCATGGGGCCCATTCGACGGAGCGAACACCCTGTCATGATCTCTATCAAATGAACGTATTCTTCGTTCGTCAAAGCCACCTCCGAGAGGAGACGAGGCCATTGCTATGGCTGGTCCTCCTCGTCGGAGGAGATGACTATATCCTCCTTGCAAGAGAAGCCCGACGCCATGGATGCAGATGGTCCCGGTGAGTGAGGGCGGCGGCGCCATGATCCGCCTAAAGTGGAACTTCCACCGGTGTCGACTACCGGCACAAAGAACCAAGACATATGCATCGCCGCTCAGCTCAGAGGGGAGGAAGGGCTTGGCAAGGTGACATCGATGGGGAGGAGGACGGTGTGATGCTTGAGGAGGGGGGATGCAGATTTGTGCGTCCCCGGCGCAGGGCTAAATAGCCACGTCCAAGCCAGGCAGATGGACGGGCAGACCGCTTTAGTATGATGCAGTGGTCAGAATTGGTTTCTTGGGATGTGGTATCCGTATTGAAGCAGCGACACCCAAGAGGTCACGCCCGTCTACGCCGCCTTCCCGTCTGGTCAAATCACAGGCATGAATGTTAGCCGATGCATGCTCTGGGCCAGCATGAATGCAACATGACAAGCGGCTCGGCGCATGGGATGGAAAGCGTGGGAGGGGAAGGTGGGGGTTTGGGTGGGCCAAGGCGGTCCGAACGCTCACGAAGCCCCCCCCCCCCCCCCCCCCCATGTTTGTCTTTGGTTTGCAGGAGAAAGTGCGTCCGGACCATCCTGTAGATCGATACAGGCACGTGTTGTGTTACACAACACTTCCGGACAGCGCATTCCGGACATATGAGGGTGGTTTTGAGGGTCGGTGTTGGGGATGCCCTAACAAAAGTAAAATGAGAAACAAGTTAGTTCCCGTTTGACAATGTAGAAATCTTACTGATCGCCACCAAATATCTCTAGCTGTTTGGATATATAAAACTCATTACATTCTCATAAGATAACTGTAGCTATTCTTTGAGGGAATCTTTGGCAAATTATTCCTTTTGTTTCTTGAAGAGAATTTTAAAATATCCTACAGGCATTTCAAATATGCATAGAGTAGGAGTATGATTGCTAGTATGTTCAAAGGTAGGAGTATGATAGACAATTCTCAACAGAACCACGCCATCTTGATTTATTCTTTTTCTAGATGAGTAAATCGGATTACCATGGCAACATTCCTTGAACATCACATGAACCAGGCATTTTGCGGAGCTTGACCCATGCCCACTCCCGCGACCCCCCCCCCCCCCCCCCCCCCCCAAACACACACACCCCCACGCTTGCTGCCGACACCGACGCACCCACTGCCACACTACCTAGCCACTCTCATGCCTCGCCCGACTGGATACACATGCTCATCGCCTGCCCCGCATGCATTGCCTTGTGCAGAGGTGCCCGGATGTTGCTCCCGTTCGTGTACCAGGCGTCCCGGGAGATGCTGCGACTAATTGGATCCGTGTCACTAGAGACACTGGAGGCGACAAGGGCCCAATGTTGGAGAGAGTGAGCGATGAGCATCCACGATGACTTAGTGCATAGAATGGAAGGAAGAGGAGCAGGCCATGGACAAGACTAGGGATCCAATCATGAGAGCTAGGCGATTGAGGTATGACCTGATATGCAACACCAAGCAAACCAGGAGCTGTTGAACCTGGCTCACCGGATTTACTTCGAGGGGATCGGTGAGGATAAGCCCAGGATGCCACATCCAACTACTCCGCCAATTTCCTTCATCAGTTAGGCTAAGCAGGAACCAAAGTCAGGGGTCATGCAACACAGCACGAGATGGGAGTGTCTTGCAGGGCTGATGCCCACGAGGATCCTGTCAGAGCCAGAAGAGGTGGATCCATGGTCATTTCTGTCGCTGACACTAGCAACGGATTGAGTTTTTGGTTGGGTCTACTTGGGATTGCTGGTGAATCCCATATGGAGGTGCTCGATGCTAAAGACAAGGGTCGATTTGCTCCTCCTGACCAGAGATTAAGGAGGCGGAAGGGGGCGAAAATTACGATGAGGAAAATCCCAACATCTCCACATCTGCACCATCGGGGTGGGGAATGGGTCACGATTCAGAAGCATTAGATGATCAGCAGGCCGATGGAGAATGGAGACAGTGGAATTGGACAAAACTTCTGTCAATTTGTGACTCAACAGTGACTAAGGCCGATGTGTGCATCTGTTGACGACATATATTCAGCAAAGGGTGATTGAGGGAGTACCCCACTAAGCTCAATACACATGATTTCAGGATACACCACCCACCATCGCCACCATGAATGTGAGCACGGAGCTGCAAAATCCGGATCGCATCATAGAGGATGAGCTTATCGAGGATCAAATTCGGAGGATGACGGTGAGCATGAGACTGCCAAGGAGAGGTTCAGGCTAAGTGCAGAATATGGAGACTCAGATTTTGGTGGAACCATCCGAGATGGAAACAACTTTGATGACCCCGGGCAAAAATAATGCAGAGGTGGTTGCCTGGGTGCTGGCGCCATGAGAATCACTGAAGCAGAGCAGAAGAATGAAATGGGAAGCGTTCTGGAGACTGCAGCTGCTAGTGAGTCGTGCTTAGATCCTCTTCCCTTCCGTGATTGATCTGGGTTCCACCCCCATGAGGATGGAGGAGAACCCGAAGTCTACTGAAAAATCCCAAGAACTGGCGCATCTGAATGGAGATGGCAACGATGCCCTGCTGGTCATGAAGTTGTCTGGAGGGTTTAGGTTTCTGCAGAGGAATAAGCCTGCTAGGATTCAAACTAAGAAAGCTGTTGACGTTGACGCCATGTCGCCACCTCTCTTGTTGGGCGACCATGGCGACGAGGCGGAAGAAGCTTTGTACAGTTAGTTGTGGGCGGGTACAAAAAAGAGCATGATGTGTGATCAACGTAGGGTTCCCCCTTCGTACACACACCCCAACAAACCCGTGGTCGCCGCCAGCGACCAAGAGAAGATGGCGGATGGAGGCCGGGGCAGTGTTCATGGAAGGAACAAAGGAGGGCAGGGCAAGAACCTTAGTGGTTGATAGCAAGAGCAACAGCAGATGCATCAAGGTATGGGGCCCCCGCCGCCGCAACCGTTCTTTGGGTATGGTTTTCGAGGCCCTCTGCCTCCATGGGCTTTCCCCGGCCAATTCCCAGCAACAATGGGGAGGAGCTCAAGAGTAGTGGTATGGCCCGACCCGATAGATGCAAGGGTAGTTGGCAGGCAGACAAGTGGCCGGGGGGGGGGGGGGTAGAGTGGAAATCAGAACAAATTCAGGAATTAGTCGAAAGGTCAGCAAAAAAGAAGGAAGAAACAGGCCAGGGGAATCTCCAAGCAAATCTGAGGTTGATGACTTATGCTAATGTGACGTGCTTCAATTGTGGAGAACCAGGGCAAAACAAAGATAAGTGTGATAAGCCCAAATGTTGCTTTATCTGCAAAATGGTCACCCACAAGGTTGATGATTGTCCTATGAGGAAGAAACCTCACTCTTTAGCAAGATTTGTAGGGAGTGTTGCACCAGGTTTAGGTTTCTATCATCTGTATGCCTGCATTTGTGAATGCACAACATCTCGGCTGGTTGAAGAAAGTTTGAATTGTCTTTGTGGAGGCCGGTGAGATCACCAAACAAGAGCTTTCCAAAGAATTTCTAAGCATCTAAAAGACCAACTGACCATGGCCCATCAACACCCTAGATTAATGGACTTCCCTAGTGAAATTCCCTCCTGAGATAAATGTTGAACAAGTAGTTGGATACCCATGTTTTGGTTTGACAAAAGAGAACACCATTATCAAATTTGAGGTCTGGTTAGACAATGTAGATGCAGAGGATGAGCTTCAAGTGGTGTGGCTCAAGCTTAGGAAGCTTAACCCAAAGTGGTGTCAGTGGTCTCTCCTGGATCAAATCACTTCCACCTTTGGGGTGCTAATGGATGTGGACTGGCAACACAATTTCCAAAGCTTCTATAAGATAGTTAGTCTCAAGATTTCTTGCAAGTATTATAACAGGATTCTTGGAGAGAGAATGTTTGGGATCAATGGGAAGCTATACAAGATCTTATTTGAAGTAGAGCCACCAAATGTTGATGATAATGTAGTTGTCCAAGACCCTCCAACTACTATCACCCAAGTCTATGGAAACTATGAAAGGAGATGATCTATCTGCCAAGGATGTTGGATATGACAAAAGTTCCAAAAATGGCTCTAAAACTGGCTCTGTCACTAGTGCTGGAGGAGGGAATACATCAAGGATTTCCTCTCGCAGCCTTTGCCAGAATGCCATAGAGCCCCCTACCACAACTTCACTTCTCAAGTCATAAGTTCCAGAAAGTCTGCGGAATAACAGAGCAAGGGCACTGGACCTCCTCCTAGGCAAAGATGGTGAGATACCTGATGGTTTGGGGTTACTGAGGAAAATGGAAGCCTTGGATGATGATGAGAAAAATTCTAAGGATTGGGATGAACCTCAGGGGAGCAGCAGGATGAATTACCTGAAGACGTTAGGGGAGAAAATGATGAAATGTCTCAATGGCAGTATGAGGCTGAATTCCCAACTCTTTCAACCAAAACTGCTGACAAAAGAAGAGGTGGAGCACTATACAAGCTCCTTGGATGAGTGTCAAGAATGCTGGAGACACCAGGACTATTCTTCAAAAAGACAAACAGTTCAAAGAGGTTCAAAACATGGAGGTCCACAAAGAATGTATTTTTTTCCTTTTTAACAACCATTCCTTTATTTCTGTAGCTTCCAAAATTTTTGTGGATGTACAGATGGCTACCATTAATGTTGCAAACCATGAGGGCATTGTTGCCTCTAAATCTTTGACTTTTGATAGAACTGTTGGTTCTGATGCAGAATTCACAACACCCACTAGAACTGCTAATAGTCATTATGCCAATACAGTAGATGATAGTAGCTCATGTATTAATTCTGAGGAGTTGTGGTATTTGGTTTGTAAAAACAAAATGGGCAAGAACCCTGAGACTAAGTTGTTATCATGAATGCCTTGTTCTGGAATGTTAAAGGGATTGCTACCCCGAGTAGGAAATCTTTGATAATTGATACTATCAACAAAACACATGCTTCCATTTTAGGTTTTCCGGAGACAAAAAGGGAAGAGTTCTCCGACTCTTACGTGAAATCTCTAGTTGCTAGTAGAAACATTTCATGACACCACCTTCCATCTAAAGGCTTTGCTGGTGGCATCCTGGTGGGAGTGGATGGGCATGCCGTTGATGTAATCTCTCGGTCATGTCTAGATTTTTCAGTTAATTTTGTGTTGAAACTAAGAAGTAGTGATGTTCCTTTTAGAGTCATTAATGTATATGGCTCACCCTATGAAGATGGGAAAGAGGCTTTATCCCTGAACTGCACTCCATGTTCATTGAAACCCATTTGCCTACTATAATAGGGGGACTTCAATCTTGTTAGGTGTGCTAAAGAGAAAAGTAATTGAGCTATCAATCATAAGTGCATTGATAACTTCAATGCTTGGATTGAGATCTGGAGCCTACTAGACATCAAACTCTCTAGTAGAAAATTCACTTGGGAAAACAATCAGGTTGACCTAATTATGTCCACTATTAATAGGTTATTTTGTAATACTGAACTAGATAAAAAAATTCCACTAGCAGCTTGTAGAGCTCTACCTAGGTGTGGCAGTGACCATGCCCCATTATTGGGGACTCTCGGGTGAACCAAACTCCAAATAGTAGAAGTTATAAGATGGAAAAAAGGTGGCTACTAATGAAAGATTTCTCTGACCTCGTTGCCATGTCTTTTTGGTCTTTTCGAGTCTCATGGGATACTAGTAAATGCTTTTGAAGAGAAATAGAAGCACTAGAGAGCTCAAGTTCACTTCATTCATCATAAGATGCAAATGATAATAAAAATGGAGCTAATTAGGAAGAAATGACTTCTACTTAAACTTAAATAGTGAAATACCAACCAACACACAAAGCAATAACTCGATAGATTGAATGATAATTTGGCAAGAAAAATTAGGAAGCTCATGAAAACCAAGGTTGGAGCTCCAATGAAAAAGCCAAACTTAGGAGATATAAAATAATCATTTTGGATGAATATGATAAATTAGACATTCAGGCAAAGACTGTGAACCTCTCTGAAGCTGAATTCTCCAGATTTAGATTCTTTCATGCTGAACTTCGGAAAATTTGGCTTCAAGTGAAAATCAAGGCCAAGCAAAGGTTTAGGGACAGGGATGTGAAAGAGAGTGATAGGGATACTGCTTACTTCCATGCAGTAGCTAACCAGAGGAGAAAAACTGTTATACATTCCCTGGATGGCCCTATCACTGACACAAAATGTTAGAGATAGCTAGCAATTTCTATAAGGCGACTGATAGGCGCCCACGTGCCAGCCAGAAATTTTGGTCGGTCCCGTGTGGGCAATTCAATCTTCCTAATACGGAGCCCCGCGGAACCGTTTGATCACACTCATGTCACTATAGACTCAGTCGTCACCCCTGCGAATCCCACGCACCTCCCCCCCCCCCCCCCCGCCCGCCTAAATCATTACCCCACTCCAGCGCGCCCCCGCACCTCCTTCCCTATCCCCGGCTGGTCGCTGCCCGTCGGAGGTCAAAAACATCCACCCCCGCATATTTTATGGCGACCATGGTTCCAACAAAAAAATGATGCAGTCCCAACAAAGTTCACCACCAGTTCCAGACATTTTGTGGGAAGCGACCACCAACGACCTATGGTTCCATCAAAAAATTGATACGGTTCCAGCATATCTCATAGCCGGTTGTAACACTCGTTCCAGCAAAAAATCTCACAAAACAACAAATCTCTGTAAAAATATGATTGTAGCAAAACACACAGACATTTCTAGCAACAATTTAATCTGGTTCCAGCAAAAATCCTACAAACAACAAATGCAGCAAAAATTCACCTCACCGTCGCAGCTCAAGAAGAGAATTTGGTTCCAGCAAGAAATCATTTGGTTCTAGCAAACAGGATCACAAGTTGTAGCACCTAGCTCGCCGAGCCCCATTGCAAGCTGGGAAAGAAGGCCGGTTCCAGGAAAAAAATGTTGCTTCCATCAAAATGGATCTCTGGTTCCAGCATCCTGGCACTGTGCTTGCTTGCCGCATGACCGTGGTAACACTCCTCGTCTCTGGTGGCAGCACGCCCTATCGGTGGTTGTAGCTCCTCTACGTCCAGTTGCAGCACGCCACACGGGGGTGCGGTGTAGGGAGTCGCACGATTCCAGCTTGCCATGGCGCCATTGCAGCATCCCGCGACGCGCAGTCCAGGACGTCATTGAAGCTCGCCGGCCGCCGTTGCAGCATCTTGCTTCGCTGGATTCCGTCACCAGGAGGCGGATTTGCTACCGTGGGCTCGCCTGAGGAGTGGGGAGGAGGGGAAGGATCAGCGGAGGAGCCACACCGACCGGGATGTGGAGATGGAACTAGAAGAGGAGGAGAAAGAGAAGCGTCTCGTGGAAGGAGAGAGGTTGAGCGGTCGACATCGATGGCAAAGGATAAGGTGAACTGGTTGAGCGGTCATGCGGCGCACAGCTGGCTTAGTAGCGAGGGCCACGTGATCGATCCAACGGTGCAACCGGCCCAGCATTCGGTCGACGCACTGGCGTAAAACGTTTCTCTATAAAGACCTTTTCAAATTAGGGGAGAGGAAAGGATTTTAGCTAAATTCTGGCTTATTCTCTGAAGATGAAAAGGTCAAACCTGAAGAAAATGAACTGTTAGAGGCTCCTTTCTTTAAAGATGAGATTAAAAAGGCAGTCTTTGACTATTATTCTGACGGAGCCCGAGGCCATGATGGAATACCTTTTTTCTTCTATCAGCATTTCTGGGGCTTGGTCAAGAAGGACCTGATAGCTATGTTTACAGAGTTTCATAATTGTGATTTTGACATTTTTTAGGTTATATTTTGCCATGTTGACCTTGATTCCAAAAGAAGTTGATGCCTCTTCTATGAAGAAGTTCAGACCAATTTTCTTACTAAATTGTAGCTTTAAGATTTTTTACTAAGGTACTCACTAACAGATTGGCCAAAGTTCTTCAAAGACTCATAGCTAGTAATCAATCTGACTTTCTTAAAGGTAGATATATATTAGAGAGTGTGGTTACTGCTCATGAAGTGCTACATTTTGTTCATTTGAGCAAGAGACAACAGTTGGTCCTTAAGCTAGATTATGAAAAATCCTTTGATGAGGTCAATCCTGAATTACTTAATGAGCTTTTAAGGATTAGATATTTTGGGGGGAATGGCTCCACTGGATCCATCAAATCACCCATGGGGGGCCTATAGGGGTCAAACTAAAGGGGGGCGTCTTTGGCTATTGGAGTAAGTTTAGGATCACGGATCAGAGTGAAAACTTCAAATCTCCAATCAAGAAGCGAGGCCCAGGGGACAAGAGTGCAACAAACAGCCTGGTGTCAACCCTTTTTTGCCTCCTGGTCTCCACGAGGTACTATGGTGCTGACATTGAAGTTTAGGAGGCTGGCAAGGTGACCATGATGTGATGCGGCTATAGAGTGTTGCCCCACTTTCCGGCATGCATGCCAAACTATTGTAGAACCGTATTGTTTTCTTCCAGATTTCATTTGCTGAACTGCTCCTCTCAGCTGTGGCGGAGACAAGGGGACCAGCCTCGGCCCTGCCCCCCCCCCCCCCCCCCCGCGCGCGGTAACATTAGTGATTTACTCCTAATTTCTTGATGAACAGTGTAATGTTGGTGACCTTTTGTTGCTAAACAACCAATTTTTTTTGTAGACTGGTCCTCCCTAATTAGTTTTAACAGCATCCAGCCGTCCTGATCCTAGTTTCCTGGCTCCGCCACTGCCTCTCAATGAGCTGATTTGTATACGACTATGTTGGTTTCATTCTGGTAATGGAGCCGGGGAGAAGCCTCCATGTTCATCTAAAAAAATTACCATGGCAAGGCAATAGTTCATGTCCATCTAAAAAAAATACCATGGCAAGGCAATAGTTCACAACTTAATGATAAATAAAGCTTAGTACGTAATTAAACATGATCCTAGTTAACCAACCTTGATCCGAGGGCTTACCGGCTTAGTCACCTTGTTGTGTACCAACCAAAGAACGAGGCCACGGCATATGTAGGGATAGGAACCACCACTAGGGATGCGACCAAGCTTGTTTAGCACCGCTGTTTCCACGCAGAAGGATAGGAGCCAGAGAGTCGAATGATGATGCCGAAACACCCCACAATAAGCAGAGAAGTACACAAAGCCATCAATAATCGCCCTAACAGTCACTTGAAATTTAACATTATCCTCCTTGTATCCACACCGAACGATTCCAGCTATCTCCTGCAATGGGAGTGACCTGTCCAACATCCACCTCTCTGCGCCGTCGTCATCGGCTCTCCGGATCCAAACAGCAAGCACTGATTCGAATGTCAGTGGCCCAAAGGTGCGCAGACCACACAGAGTCTTCCATCCTTGGTCTCACCAGCCGTCAATATGTCATTCCCTCTAATGTGCGGCGGATTATCCATCAGAGAGAATTGCATTGTAGCAGTGTTAAACACGGGGGCATCAGTCATCCCAATATTCCAATAGATACAGCCATTCACCAGCTTACCATTGTGAGGCCAGAGCCCGTCTATGTCTGCCCATGGGAAAATCTGCGACTTACTGGTGTCCGATGATAAGACCATGGCGCGCGCCCCATATTCACCGTGCCAGACGCTCACGACGCGGCACGGCAAGTTGTCTTCTTCTTTTTCGGTGAGGATGTAGAATTCAGAATAGTCGCCCTCGCAGTCCTCCCGGCCAGGCGGCTGGGGGAAGAGATCCAGGGTCCGCGCGAGCGGGTTGTAGACGGCGATCTGCTGAGTGCTCCAGCTGTAGAGAACAACGAATCCGTCGCGGCAGTCATGGACTGACCACTCAGGGACGGGATCCTCGTCTTCGTCTCGAGAGCCAGAGACGGCATCCTCGTCGTCGTCTTCTGGTGGGGGCACAGGAACGGACACGGCGCGGTCGTCTTTGAGGACTGGGAGGCGGGTGAGGAAGAAATCAGCGCCGCGGACGGCCGCCGCGATGTCCGGGTCTGAGCGGCTGCGGAGAGGCACGAAAGTAGGGATGGTGGTGTCTTGGGTGGTGAGGAAGTGGCCTAGGAGCGGGGGTGGGTGGAGCGCACGGAACCGGCGGCGGAAAGCGGGCGACGAACGGACTGCGTCCAGGAAGGTGCGGCAGCTGAGGGCGGCGCGGACGAGGCTCGGGAGAGAGGGGAGGCAGAGGAAGATCTCGCGCAGGGTGTCTTGGTCGAGGGCGCTTATGGTCGTCGGGGGGAGTGGTGAGGGGTTCTTCGCCGGCGGCGGCTGCGGCGGCGAGGTCATGGCGCACCCGCACACAGGTTGCACTTGGGGTTTCATTTCAGCGACAGGGACCATTGTGTGGGCTCTAACGACCCAACATGGCCTAGAAAAAATCGGGCACCAGACCGACTTGCAAAAAAACGTGCCACTATCACTAAGAAAACGTGACATTACCGACTGAACCCAGTTACTCAAAAAAATCTGACCGAAACCAACCCCTCAATAAAAATCTGACTGGAACCAATGTTTTTTCTTTTCTTTTGCGGGTAGACTGAAACTTTTTTTTTAAGAAAATACCATCATGGCTAGCTTTATTAATAAGAAACAAGGAGTACATCGTTCACAAACTCAAACTTGACCTTCCCAATCATTGAAGAAACATCCACGCATTCTGCGAAAATCGCCGAAGCCGCATCCCACCATCTTGATTGCCCGGAGGAAAATTCAACAACAATTTGAGAATCAGATTACGCTTCTACCCGTTTGAATGCCACAGAATTTGCCATTATAAATCCGTCGCAACTTGCCATTGCCTTTGTTGTGATCACATCAGCTGCATTATTAAGGGACGAGAAGGGAGTTTTTATTGAGACTGAAACTAATGTTGTTTAAACTATCGCGTCGGATGCTGTGGAGGTGAATTACGAACATGAGTCGCACTCACTACCGTATAACAGGAATTGAGCTAAAAAAATTGTTCCAACAAGTCATGTAGAAAAAAATGGGACTCCCAATCTCGAGTGTGGTGATTCGTGTCATGAACGGTAGAATTAAATATAATTGAAAATTAATTTAAAATTATATTATTTTGCCATCTAAGATGCTCGAATGTGTGATGTGCCTGCAAATTTTTTGTGGTGTTTGTCATTCGAGGAGCCCATGACAAAAAAATTGGTTGTGGAACTAACTTCGAAAAAGAGCACTATTTGAACCAATTTTTTTCAAAGAGCTCGCCCCGACCCGGCCGTCTCTCCCAGCCACGCTTCCCAAGCTCATCGGACCTCCCCGACTTGCCACCGCTTTCACTTGTCCGCATCGCCTTCGGACGTCCATAAGGTGTTCGAGAAATTTCCTCACCAATTTTTGTGATGTCTGGAGAATTGCCGATGAAATTGTATGTGCATATTTTCCAGGATGAACTCTCTTGTTGAGTTATTTTTGGACGAATCATCATCAATGAGGATGCAAACTTGATATGGCGGGGTCATTTGTTATGTTCAAGTTAGATTTGGATTTCAAACCAAATTTCATAAATTGTGGTTTTTCAAACGATGTTCAATTATGTGTCTATCCATGAGTGGCGGAGGGCAACTCGGAGCGCGAGCTCCTCGTCGTCCGGCATGGACGAGTTGGAGTCCTCCTTGACGAGCTCTGCCCAGTCGATGGAGTCGAATTCACTACCGGATTCGTCGTTGACAATGGTGGAGAGGAGGGGAGGAGTTGGGGCAGTGGAGCGGTGCGATCAAGAGGAGTCTAGGTGGGGCATTTGTGGACACAAGGTGGGGATAGCGTGGGCCAACTTGATCCAATCTGGCGCGGCAGCGGCGGCGGCCGGGCGCGTCCGATCTGCCCCATATCCGCCCCATTAGGGGGGGTGCCAGTAAGCGCACACATTAGGTTGGCTATGCACGGTTCACTTGGGGGGCAATTTGTTGTCCAGGCAATGATTGTCCATGCCGCCCAAACATTTAGGGAGGATATGGGGCTCCTGTTGTACATGCTCTGAGCGCATGTCCAATCCCATCCTCAAATGAGAGTCGTCATTGGTCCGTGGAGGCGTCTGGACGTGTCGGCGGATACGGACACAAGAGTCGGCCATCCAGCGCAGTGTCGTAAACAACCGAGCCACATTTCAAACGTGGCTTGAATAAACATGAAAATTTTGATGCACTGAACGACTTTCATTTAAGCCGGACCAAAATGAGAAAACGTTCGACGTATATCATTAAACAAAGTGGACATGATTTTTTCTTGAATAGCTAAAGTCATTAGTCCAAATCTTCACCTATATGGAGACGTCGATATTCCACGTGCCCACGTCCATCTCCCACATCATGCTCATTCTTGTGAGAGTCCACCACTTGGCCATGGATGTCGCATGTCTGAGGTAAGGTCCATGATAGACGCGGACGGGCCAGCCTCATGATCATTGCGGCCCTGCACGAATGGGGTGGGTAACACAACTGACACGGACTTGCTGGCGTTGGTAGTAAAGTCCTCGTTCGTGATAGCCTGTGTCGCCTCAGCGTCCGCCTCTACCTCGATCTCTGTGAACAGGGTGTCATTGCGCAGCCTCCATTGCTCACGGCGGATGACGCGGGCACTGCCATGGACTGTTACAGTCCCCGTCGCTCACCCAAGAAGGTCAGATACTCCGTGATGACGTCATCATTCTCCTGCTCGCGGATGATTTGCCCGTCCGTGAACTAGTGTTAGTCGAGGAGCCGCACGTTGTGCCCATGCTGCACCATCTCCAATGTGGCGCCTCTTTCCAAAAGGCCGACCAGAGCAATCGCGCGCGAGAGAGAGAAACATGTGCGGGAGTGGTTTTGAGTGGGACCACTTGTCGGACGCGTATATGGAAGAGATCCGAACTCCCACAGAGTGCCCCTAATTTGCGTCTGATTTACGGGGAAACAAACGCATGAACGCGTTCGTGGACAAATATGGATCCGCGTCAAATGATAAAGTGCATCCGGACAGCTCGTTTGGAGTTTGCGGGCTATTTGAAGTTCCGTGTTGGTAGTGACTTTATATTTTTTTAGAAGAAGAGGGCGGCGCTGATACGTCTCCAACGTATCTACTTTTCCAAACACTTTTGCCCTTGTTTTAGACTCTAACTTGCATGATTTGAATGAAACTAACCCGGACTGACGCTGTTTTCAGCAGAACTGCCATGATGTTGTTTTATGTGTAGAAAAGAAAAGTTCTTGGAATGTCCTGGAAATCCACGGAGGCACTTTTTTGGAATTAATAAGAATTTTTGGCAAAAGAATTAATGGCAGGGGGCCCACAGCCTGTCCACGAGACAGGGGGGCGCCCCCCCTAGGGCGCGACCTCCTATCTCGTGGGCCCCCTGGACCTCCACCGATGTCAACTCCAACTCCATATATTCACATTCGGGGAGAAAAAAATCAGAGAGAAAGTTTCATCGCGTTTTACGACACGGGGCCACCGCCAAGCCCTAATCTCTCTCGGGAGGGCTGATCTGGAGTCCGTTCGAGGCTCCGGAGAGGGGGATTCGTCGCCGTCATCATCATCAACCATCCTCCATCACCAATTTCATGATGCTCACCGCCGTGCGTGAGTAATTCCATCGTAGGCTTGTTGGACGGTGATGGGTTGGATGAGATTTACCATGTAATCAAGTTAGTTTTGTTAGGGTTTGATCCCTAGTATCCACTATGTTCTGAGATTGCAGTTGCTATGACTTCGCTATGCTTAATGATTGTCACTAGGGCCCGAGTGTCATGATTTCAGATCTAAACCTATTATGTTTTCATGAATATATGTGTGTTCTTGATCCTATCTTGCAAGTCTATAGTCACATATTATGTATTATGATCCGACAACCCTGAAGTGAGAATAATCGGGATACTTCTCGATGATGACCGTAGTTTGAGGAGTTCATGTATTCACTATGTGCTAATGCTTTATTCCGGTTCTCTATTAAAAGGAGGCCTTAATATCCCTTAGTTTCCGTAAGGACCCCGCTGCAACGGGAGGGTAGGACAAAAGATGTCATGCAAGTTCTTTTCCATAAGCACGTATGACTATTTACGGAATACATGCCTACATTACATTGTTGAATTGGAGCTAGTTCTGTGTCACCCTATGTTATAGCTATTACATGAGGAATTGCATCCAACATAATTATCCATCATTGATCCATTGCCTACAAGCTTTTCATATATTGTTCTTCGCTTAATTACTTTTCCGTTGCTACTGTTACAACTACTACAAAAACCCAAAAACATTTGTCTTTACTTTTGCTACTGTTACCTTTATTATCATACCACTTTTGCTACTAAACACTTTGCTGCAGATACTAAGTTATTCAGGTGAACTCAACTGCTAATACTCAAGAATATTCTTTGGCTCCCCTTGTGTCGAATCAATAAATTTGGGTTGAATACTCTACCCTCGAAAGCTGTTGCGATCCCCTATACTAATGGGTTATCAAGACTAATTTCTGGCGCCGTTGCCGGGGAGCATAGCTCTTTTCTCTGAGTCACTTGGGATTTATATTTGCTGATCACTATGAAGAACTTGAAAGACGCTAAGACCAAGATTTTGCCCTCAACTACGAGGGGAGGTAAGGAACTGCCATCTAGCTCTGCACTAGATTCTCCTTCCGTTATTAGTAGGCTTGCGACACCTAAACCTGCTACTGCTATGAATTCTGATATGTCGCATGTTATTGATGATGCCACTTCTGCTATGCATCATGAAACTACTTCTGTGTGTGATACTACTTTTCCATTAGGTGAATTTCTAGATGAACAACTTGCTAGAGTTAGGGGGAATGAAAATATTGAAGAACCTATTATTGATGATAGTGATGATGAAGGTTCCCCCAATGATTATGTATTACCTGTTGTTCCTAAGGGTTATGTTATGAATGAAGCAGCTGCTATGGAAATTCTTGCTTGCAATGATAGAAATGATCTTAAGAAATTATTAGCTAAATGGAAGCAGCAGTCTCTTAATGCTAGAATGAAACCCGATCCTGCTTTTGCTACTTCACCTATCTGTGTTACTGATAAGGATTATGAATTCTCTGTTGATCCTGAGATTATTACTTTAGTTGAATCTGATCCTTTTTATGGCCTTGAATCTGAAACTGTTGTGGCACATCTTACCAAGTTGAATGATATAGCCACCTTGTTCACTCATGATGAGAAGTCTCGCTATTTATACATCCTTCAGATATTTCCGTTCTCATTAAAGGGTGATGCTAAGACTTGGTATAATTCTCTTGCTCCTGGTTGTGTGCGTAGTCCCCAGGATATGATTTATTACTTCTCTGCTAAATATTTCTCTGCTCATAAGAAACAAGCTGCCTTGCGGGAAATATATAATTTTGTGCAAATCAAATAAGAGAGTCTCCCACAAGCTTGGGGGAGGCTTCTCCAGTTACTTAATGCTTTGCCTAATCATCCTCTTAAGAAAAATGAAATACTTGATATCTTTTATAATGGACTAACCGATGCTTCCAAGGACTACTTGGATAGTTGTGCTGGTTGTGTTTTCAGGGAAAGAACAGTCGACGAAGCTGAAATATTATTGAATAATATGTTGACTAATGAAAATAATTGGACTCTTCCTCAGCTATTTCCGGAAGTAATTCTTGAACCAATTGAGCCAACTCCTGAGCCTATTCCTAAACCCACTCCGAAGAAGAGAGGTGTTTTATTTCTCAGTCCTGAAGATATGCAAGAGGCAAAGAAATCAATGAAAGAAAAAGGTATTAAAGCTGAAGATGTTAAGAATTTACCTCCTATTGAAGAAATACATGGTCTTAATATACCGCCTGAAGAACCACATTGTCTTGATAACTCGACACAGGTAGTAAAGGTAAATTCTCTCTATAGATATGATAAAGTTGAAATACCCTCTACTAAATTTCATAGCCCATGCTTAGATGAATTTGATGACTTTATGGCTAGACAAGAAAGTTTTAATGCTTATGTTGGTAGAGAGTTAAAGAATAATGCTTTCGAGATAGGATGCGTAGGTGATAATCTGGCTAGAGTTAAAGATGAACTTCACCGCATTAGCAAATATGCTTCTATGGTTGCTACTCAAGCTAAGAAAGTACTCAAAGCTCAAAATGGTCTGCTTGATGAATTAAATAATAAAAATGACTTTGTTGTTAGAGTGGCTACTAGAACTGGTAGAATGACTCAGGAACCTTTGTATCCTAAAGGCCACCCTAAGAGAATCGAGCAAGATTCTTAGAGAAATAATTTAGAGGCACCTAGTTCTTCTAAGAAGAAGAAAAAGAAAGACGATAGAACCTTGCATGCTTCTAGTGAACCTACTGTAGACACACCTGAGAATCCCAATGATATTTCTATTTCTGATGTTGAAACACAATCAGGTGATGAACATGAACCTAGTGATAATGTTAATGATAATGTTCATGTTGATGCTCAACCTAGCAAAAACAATGATGTAGAGATTGAACCTGCTGTTGATCTTGATAACCCACAATCAAAGAATCAACGTTATGATAAGAAAGACTTTGTTGCTAGGAAGCACGGTAAAGAAAGAGAACCATGGGTTCAGAAACCCATGTCCTTTCCTCCTAAACCATCCAAGTCAAAGGATGATGAGGATTTTGAGCACTTTGCTGAAATGATTAGACCTATTTTCTTACGTATGCGCTGAACTGATATGCTTAAAGTAAATCATTATGCTAAGTATATGAAGGATATCATGACAAATAAAAGAAAGATACCGGAAGCTGAAATTTCCACCATGCTTGCTAATTACACTTTTAAGGGTGGAATACCAAAGAAACTTGGAGATCCGGGTGTTCCAACTATACCATGCTCCATTAAAAGAAATTATGTCAGAACTGCTTTATGTGATCTTGGAGCCAGTGTTAGTGTTATGCCTCTCTCTTTATATCGTAGACTTGAATTGAATAAGTTGACACCTACTGAAATATCTTTGCAAATGGCTGATAAATCAACTGCTATACCTATCAGTATTTGTGAGGATGTGCCTGTTGTGGTTGCAAATGTCACTATCTTAACAGACTTTGTTATTCTTGATATTCCCGAGGACGATAGTATGTCTATTATCCTTGGTAGACCTTTTCTTAATACTGTAGGGGCTGTTATTGATTGCAACAAAGGCAATGTCACTTTTCATGTTAATGGCAATGAGCATACGGTACACTTTTTGAGGAAACAATCTCAAGTTCATAGCATCAATTCTATTGAAAAAGTTCCAACTATCATTTTTGGAGGTTTTGAATTTCCTCTCCCTACTGTCAAGAAAAAGTATGATATTCTTATTATTGGGGATTTTCATATCCTCGTTGAGGTAACTTAGTGTCATTCGAAATTTCTCCGGTTCCGTGTTATTCGGAATGAATTTGTTAACAAGACTTGATCAACCTTGTTAGTGAGTTCATTTTGATGATCACGAGATGGATGAAACTAGAAGGCACAACCTTCTGTACCCTCCTTTTACTTTCTGTTAATTAGAATAAATAAAACAAAAATAGTATTATCCGTCTGTTTTCTGAATTATCCGTGCATTAAAAAATAGTCCAAAAATAAAAGTGCTCCAAATGCCCTGCAAATTTAGTATGATTTTTTCTGGAATATTTGAGAATTTTAGGCACTGAAAACACTGCAGGAGGGGCAAGCACCAGGCCACGAGAGAGGAGGGCATCCCCCCTGTAGGGCGCGCCCCCCTGTCTCATGGGCCCCTGGTGGCTCCCCTCCACTTATGCCAGCACCCACACACTTCATCTTCTACCCAAACAAAATCCCTATCCAGCTCAAGCACGAGTTCTAGCTCGTTTTGCTGCGATTTTCGATCTCTTAGCTCAAAGCTCCATTCACAAAACTGCTTTGGGAGATTGTTGCTTGGTATGTGACTCCTCCATTGGTCCAATTAATTTTTGTTCTAGTGCTTTATTCATTGCAATTTTTTGCTGCATAGGTGACCATGTTCTTGAGCTTGCATGTTGAATTTTTGAGGTCCCAAGCAATTCCAATGCATGATATAGGCTCTAGGCACTTGTAGGAGTAGTTGCTATCAATCTTGTTTAGTTTTATTCACTTTTATTTTGAAGTTACTAAAATTTTAGAAATTTTCAGAAAAAGAAATATGCTTAGAAGAATGTACCAAGGAGGTTCCTCGGCAAAGAAAGGGTCAAGGATTGTTATACGTGAACAAGATATTAATTTTCCAAGGGACGCAAATGTACGGGCTTGTGAGTGGCTATCCGATGATTTTATGGTCGAAGCAGGCTTCAAGGAGGAATTTGACGCATATGTGCGTAATGCAGAGCTGGAGGACTTCTTACAAGATAAGTGTCCTCAATATTATCAATTGACCGATTCCTTTGTGCGGAGGTTCGAATATATTTCTGCGCGTAATTCTCCTAGTGTCATGTTTGATATTTACGATACATCTTATACCATGGATTTGAGGATTTCACAACTGCTTGCAAACTCCCGCAGTGGGGTAATATTAATGATCCTCACAAAACTGAATTTAGAGATTTTCTTGCTAGTATTACTATGGGAGAATCTAGGGACGTAGCACAAGCTACCATAGGGAGCATTCATTTTCCTGCTATACACTACTTTGCTCTCTTTATTGATAGATGCATTAACGGTAAGGACGAGGTATGTCACATGTGTGCCCCTGATCTTTGTGTCCTCAAGAGTGTTGTGTCAGGTTATAAAGGTTATAACTTGGGGGCAATAGTTGCATGTAGGTTGCAGAATAATAGTACAAGGGGAGATTTCTTTGGAGGAATTTATGCAACCCGTGTGGCTAATTTTCTTAATATAGCTCCATGAGAGGGGGATATGATTGTACCTCCTGTTTATTTGGATAAAGAAGCTATGTTTGATCATCATTTTCTTGAGAGGAATGAACAATTCCTCCATTATCGACTAATCTATGACAGACACAACATCGTCCCTGTTACTCTTCCTGCTCCCTACCTTTTTGATTATCAGGCAAAAGGAAGATATGTTGTCACCAGGGAAGAGGCAACTGAATATGAGAGGGGAATGGAGGCAGCTCGCCAACACGCTGCTGCTCAGGAGGCGGCCGCCTCTGCATCTCAGTACTACCCTAGTTTCACTTATGGATATTAGCCAAGTGGTCATTGGTATTAAACCAACTTAGGCCAAAAGCCTAAGCTTGGGGGAGTACTTATTTCTCACCGACTTTACATTCATGTTCACACAATAGTTGTCGATGCTCATACTCTTTCATTGTATTATCCATGTTAGTTTAAATTTCTTTTTCTAGTTTTCTTCTTGTGTGTTTGAAAACCTTAAGAAAAACCAAAAAAAATAGTTAGTTTAATTTCCTTGCATGTAGTAGGAATTAAAATGAAAACCCAAAAAGATTTCTCGTTCTTCTTTTACTTGTTGGGAGCTTTCCCGTGTAAATAGTTTTATTTTCTTTTCTTTCCTTTGGGGGTCGAGAAGACCATATTGAAAATGCTAATGGCTCTTATATGCATGATTGTTTATTTAACTTAGAGCCTATATTATTTGTCTTCTCTCTTGAGTTGAATGCTTGCAGATTCCAGCTTAGTCCAATGCACGTGCACTCTTATTATTATACACATCGTTCGGTCGTGCGAGTGAAAGGCAATAATGACGATATATAATGGACTTATTGGGATGAGAAAAGCTGGTATGAACTCAACCTCTCTTGTTTTTGTAAATATGATGAGTTCATCATTCCTGAGTCAGCTATTATGAAGTAAACATATTTGCAATGACATTTAGATATTATAGTTACTTGTGCCATGCTTGATTAGCTATGAGTTATAATGGTTTACCTTGCGTGCCAACATGCTATTAGAATGATTATGATGTGGTATGATGGGATGGTATCCTCCTTTAAATGAATTGAGTGACTCGACTTGGCACATGTTCACGCATGTAGTTGAATCAAATCAACATAGCCTTCATGATATTTATGTTCATGGTGGATTATATCCTACTCATGCTTGTATTCGGTGTGAATTAATTTTAATGCATGTTTATGACTATTGTCGCTCTCTCAGTTGGTCGCTTCCCAGTCTTTTGCTAGCCTTCACCTGTACTAAGTGGGAATACTGCTTGTGCATCCAAACTCCTTAAACCCCAAAGTTGTTCCATATGAGTCCACCATACCTACCTATATGCGGTATTTACCTGCCGTTCCAAGTAAATTTGTATGTGCCAAACTCCAAACCTTCAAATGAAATTCTGTTTTGTATGCTCGAGCAGCTCATGTTACAACTAGGGCTGCCTATATTTTCCATGCTAGGTGGGTTATTCTCAAGAGGAGTGGACTCCACTCCTCATTCATGAGAAAGGGCCGGTAACCGGAATGCCCAGTCCCATGATCCAAAAAGATCAAAGAAAATCAAAATAATTAAACAAAACTCCCCCAGGGTTGTTGTATGTTGGAGGCACTCGTTGTTCGAGCAAGACATGGATTGATGCTTGTTGGTGGTTGGGGGAGTATAAACCTTTACCATTCTGTTTGGGAACTGCCTATAATGCATGTAGTATGGAAGATACAGCCATCTCATAGTTGTTGCATTGACAGTGAAAGTATGCCGCTCAAAATGTTATTCAATCTCTATTTTAAAATCGAGCTCTGGCACCTCTACAAATCCCTGCTTCCCTCTGCGAAGGGCCTATCTATTTACTTTTTATGTTGAGTCATCACCCTTCTTATTAAAAGCACCCGTTGGAGAGCACACTATCATTTGCATTCATTACTATTGGTTTATATTGGGTATGACTTGACTGGATCTCTTTTACCATGAATTACAATGTTTACTCAGTCCTTGATCTTTAAAGGTGCTCTGCATTTATGTTTTGTGGTCTTAGAAAGGGCTAGCGAGATACCATTTTGTTATATCATGTTATGATTATTTTGAGAAAGTGTTGTCATCCGAGTTTTATTATTATTGCTCGCTAGCTGATTATGTTATTGATGTGAGCAATTGTGAGACCTTTGTGTTATTGTGAGTATGGTTAGTTCATAATATTTGCTGAAACTTGAATGTTGGCGTTTCATGTTACAACAAAAAGAGCAAACAGAGTTTGTAAAAGTTTTTCTTTATCACTTTCAGTTTATCAACTGAATTGCTTGAGGACAAGCAAAGGTTTAAGCTTGGGGGAGTTGATACGTCTCCAACGTATCTACTTTTCCAAACACTTTTGCCCTTGTTTTAGACTCTAACTTGCATGATTTGAATGAAACTAACCCGGACTGACGTTGTTTTCAGAAGAACTGCCATGATGTTGTTTTATGTGTAGAAAAGAAAAGTTCTCGGAATGTCCTAGAAATCCACGGAGTCACTTTTTGGAATTAATAAGAATTTTTGGCGAAAGAATTAATGCCAGGGGGCCCACAGCCTATCCACGAGACAGGGGGGCACCCCCCCCCTAGGGCGCGGCCTCCTATCTCGTGGGCCCCTTGGACCTCCACCGACATCAACTCCAACTCCATATATTCACGTTCCGGCATGTTCCGGGAGAAAAAAATCAGAGAGAAAGTTTCATCGCGTTTTACGACACGGAGCCGCCGCCAAGCCCTAATCTCTCTCGGGAGGGCTGATCTGGAGTCCGTTCAGGGCTCCGGAGAGGGGGATTCGTCGCCGTCGTCATCATCAACCATCCTCCATCACCAATTTCATGATGCTCACCGCCATGCGTGAGTAATTCCATCGTAGGCTTGCTGGACGGTGATGGGTTGGATGAGATTTACCATGTAATCAAGTTAGTTTTGTTAGGGTTTGATCCCTAGTATCCACTATGTTCTGAGATTGATGTTGCTATGACTTTGCTATGCTTAATGCTTGTCACTAGGGCCCGAGTGCCATGATTTCAGATCTGAACCTATTATGTTTTCATGAATATATGTGTGTTCTTGATCCTATCTTGCAAGTCTATAGTCACCTATTATCTGTTATGATCCGACAACCCCGAAGTGAGAATAAATCGAGATACTTCTCGGTGATGACCGTAGTTTGAGGAGTTCATGTATTCACTATGTGCTAATGCTTTGTTTCGGTTCTCTATTAAAAGGAGGCCTTAATATCCCTTAGTTTCCGTAAGGACCCCGCTGCAACGGGAGGGTAGGACAAAAGACGTCATACAAGTTCTTTTCCATAAGCACGTATGACTATTTACGGAATACATGCCTACATTACATTGATGAATTGGAGCTAGTTATGTGTCACCCTATGTTATAGCTATTACATGAGAAATTGCATCCAACATAATTATCCATCAACGATCCATTGCCTACGAGCTTTTCATATATTGTTCTTCGCCTATTTACTTTTCTGTTGCCACTGTTACAACTACTACAAAAACCCAAAAACTGAAGGAAATATGCCCTAGAGGCAATAATAAAGTTATTATTTATTTCCTTATATCATGATAAATGTTTATTATTCATGCTAGAATTGTATTAACCGGAAACATAATACATGTGTGAATACATAGACAAACATAGTGTCACTAGTATGCCTCTACTTGACTAGCTCGTTTATCAAAGATGGTTATGTTTCCTAGCCATGAACAAAAGAGTTGTTATTTGATTAACGGGATCACATCATTAGGAGAATGATGTGATTGACTTGACCCATTCCATTAGCCTTAGCACTTGATCGTTTAGTATGTTGCTATTGCTTTCTTCATGACTTATACATGTTCCTATGACTATGAGATTATGCAACTCCCGTTTACCGGAGGAACACTTTGTGTGCTACCAAATGTCACAATGTAACTGGGTGATTATAAAGGAGCTCTACAGGTGTCTCCGAAGGTACATGTTGGGTTGGCGTATTTCGAGATTAGGATTTGTCACTCCGATTGTTGGAGAGGTATCTCTGGGCCCTCTCGGTAATGCACATCACTATAAGCCTTGCAAGCAATGTAGCTAATGAGTTAGTTACAGAATGATGCATTACGGAACGAGTAAAGAGACTTGCCGGTAACGAGATTGAACTAGGTATTAGATACCGACGATCGAATCTCGGGCAAGTAACATGCCGATGACAAAGGGAACAACGTATGTTGTTATGCGGTTTGACCGATAAAGATCTTCATAGAATATGTGGGAGCCAATATGAGCATCCAGGTTCCGCTATTGGTTATTGACCGAGAATAGTTCTAGGTCATGTCTACATAGTTCTCGAACCCGTAGGGTCCGCACGCTTAACGTTACGATGATAGTTTTATTATGAGTTTATATGTTTTGATGTACCGAAGGTTGTTCGGAGTCCCGGATGTGATCCCGGACATGACGAGGAGTCTCGAAATGGTCGAGACATAAAGATTGATATATTGGAAGCCTATATTTGGATATCGGAATCGTTCCGGGAGAAACCGGGATTTTTCCGGAGTACCGGGGGGTTACCGGAAACCCCCCGGGGGTTATTGGGCCTACATGGGCCATGAGGGAGAAGAGGAGGGCTGGCCAAGGCAGGCCACACGCCCCCCCCCCCTAGTCCAAATAGGACAAGGAAGGGGGGGCGGCACCCCCCTTTCCTCTTTCCCCTCCCCCCTTTCCTTCTCCACCAAGGAAAGAGGGGGGAGTCCTACTCCCGGTGAGAGTAGGACTCCTCCAGTCACACCCCTAGGGGGCCGGCCGCACCTCCCCCCTCCCTCATTTATATACGGGGGCAGGGGGGCACCTCTAGACACATAAGTTGATCTTCGTGATCGTTCCTTAGCCGTGTGCGGTGCCCCCTTCCACCATATTCCACCTCGGTCATATTGTAGCGGTGCTTAGGCGAAGCCCTGCGACGGTAGAACATCAAGACCGTCACCACACCGTCGTGCTGACGAAACTCTCCCTCGACACTCGGCTGGATCGGAGTTCGAGGGACGTCATCGAGCTGAACGTGTGCTAGAACTCGAAGGTGCCGTACGTTCGGTGCTTGGATCGGTCGGATCGTGAAGGCATACGACTACGTCAACCGCATTGTCATAACGCTTCCGCTTATGGTCTACGAGGGTACGTGGACAACACTCTCCCCTCTCGTCGCTATGCATCACCAATATCTTGCGTGTGCGTAGGAAATTTTTTGAAATTACTACGTTCCCCAACAGTGGCATCCGAGCCTAGGTTTTATGAGTTGATGTTATATGCACGAGTAGAACACAAGTGAGTTGTGGGTGATACAAGTCATACTGCTTACCAGCATGTCATACTTTGGTTCAGCGGTATTGTTGGATGAAGCGGCCCGGGCCGACATTACGCGTACGCTTACGCGAGACTGGTTTTACCGCCGTGCTTTGCACACAGGTGACTAGCGGGTGCCTGTTTCTCCAACTTTAGTTGAACCGAGTGTGGCTACGCCCGGTCCTTGCGAAGGTTAAAACAGCACCCACTTGACAAACTATTGTTGTGGTTTTGATGCGTAGGTAAGAACGGTTCTTGCTCAGCCCGTAGCAGCCACGTAAAATTTGCAACAACAAAGTAGAGGACGTCTAACTTGTTTTTGCAGGGCATGTTGTGATGTGATATGGTCAAGACGTGATGCTATATTTTATTGTATGAGATGATCATGTTTTGTGACCGAAGTTATCGGCAACTGGCAGGAGCCATATGGTTGTCGCTTTATTGTATGAAATGCAAACGCCCTGTAAATGCTTTACTTTATCACTAAGCGCTAGCGATAGTCGTATAAGCAATAGATGGCGTAACGACAAAGATGCTACGATGGAGATCAAGGTGTCGCACCGGTGACGATGGTGATCACGACGGTGCTTCGGAGATGGAGATCACAAGCACAAGATGATGATGGCCATATCATATCACTTATATTGATTGCATGTGATGTTTATTCTTTATGCATCTTATCTTGCTTTGATTGACGGTAGCATTTTAAGATGATCTCTCACTAAAAATTATCAAGAAGTGTTCTCCCTGAATATGCACCGTTGCGAAAGTTCTTCGTGCTGAGACACCACGTGATGATCGGGTGTGATAGGCTCTACGTTCAAATACAACGGGTGCAAAACAGTTGCACACGCGGAATACTCAGGTTAAACTTGACGAGCCTAGCATATAACAGATATGGCCTCGGAACACGGAGACCAAAAGGTCGAGCGTGAATCATATAGTAGATATGATCAACATAGTGATGTTCACCATTCAAAACTACTCCATCTCACGTGATGATCGGACATGGTTTAGTTGATTTGGATCACGTGATCACTTAGATGACTAGAGAGATGTCTGTCTAAGTGGGAGTTCTTAAGTAATATGATTAATTGAACTTGAATTTATCATGAACTTAGTCCTGGTAGTATTTTGCAAATTATGTTGTAGATCAATAGCTTGTGTTGTTGCTTTCATATGTTTATTTTTATATGTTCCTAGAGAAAATTGTGTTGAAAGATGTTAGTAGCAATGATGCTGATTGGATCCGTGATCTGAGGTTTATCCTCATTGTTGCACAGAAGAATTATGTCCTTAATGCACCGCTAGGTGCCAGACCTATTGCAGGAGCAGATGCAGACGTTATGAACGTTTGACTAGCTCAATATGATGACTACTTGATAGTTTAGTGCACCATGCTTAATGGCTTAGAATCGGGACTTCAAAGACGTTTTGAACGTCATGGACCATATGAGATGTTCCAGGAGTTGAAGTTAATATTTCAAGCAAATACCCGAGTTAAGAGATATGAAGTCTCCAACAAGTTCTATGGCTAAAAGATGGAGGAGAATCGCTCAACTAGTGAGCATGTGCTCAGATTGTCTGGGTACTACAATCGCTTGAATCAAGTGGGAGTTAATCTTCCAGATAAGATAGTGATTGACAGAATTCTCTAGTCACCATCACCAAGTTAGTAGAACTTTGTGATGAACTATAGTATGCAAGGGATGACGAAAGCAATTCCCGAGCTCTTCGTGATGTTGAAATCGACGAAGGTAGAAATCAAGAAAGAGCATCAAGTGTTGATGGTTGACAAGATCACTAGTTTCAAGAAAAGGGCAAAGGGAAAGAAAGGGGAACTTCAAGTAGAATGGCAAGCAAGTTGTCACTCCCACGAAGAAGCCCAAAGCTGGAACAAAGCCTGAAACTAAGTGATTATACTACAAAGGAAATGGTCAGTAGAAGCGGAAATGCCCTGAATATTTGGTGGATAAGAAGGATGGCAAAGTGAACAAGGGTATATTTGATATACAGGCTATTGATGTGTACCTTACTAGTGTTTATAGTAGCCCCTGAGTATTTAATACTTGTTCAGTTGCTAAAACTTAGTGACTTGAAACAGGAGTTACAGAATAAATAGAGACTAGTTGAGGGTGAAGTGATGATGTGTATTGGAAGTGGTTCCAAGATTGATATGATCATCATCGCACACTCCCTATACTTTCGGGATTAGTGTTAAACCTAAATAAATGTTATTTGGCGTTTGCGTTGAACATGAATATGATTTGATCATGTTCATTGCGATACAGTTATTCATTTAAAGTCAAAGAATAATTGTTGTTCTGTTTACATGAATAAAACCTTCGATGGTCATACACCCAATGAAAATAGTTTGTTGGATCTCGATCATAGTGATACACATATTCATAATATTGATGCCAAAAGATGTAAAGTTAATAATGATAGTGCAACTTATTTGTGGCACTGCCGTTTGGGTCATATCGGTGTAAAGCGCATGAAGAAACTCCATAAAGATGGATTTTTGGAATCACTTGGTTATGAATCATTTGATGCTTGCGAACCGTGCCTTTTGGGCAAGATGACTAAAACTCCGTTCTCTGGAACAATCGAACGAGCTACTGACTTATTGGAAATAATACATACCGATGTATGCGATCCGATGAGTGTTTAGCCTCGCGGTGTGTCTCGTTATTTTCTGACCTTCACAGATGATTTGAGCAGATATGGGTATATCTACTTGATGAAACATAAGTCTGAAATAGTTGAAAAGTTCAAAGAATTTCAGAGTGAAGTGGAAAAATCATCGTAACAAGAAAATAAAGTTTCTATGATCTGATCGTGGCGACGAATATTTGAGTTACGAGTTTGGTCTTAATTTGAAACAATGTGAAATAGTTTCGCAACTCACACCACCTGGAACACCACAATGTAATGGTGTGTCCGAACGTTGTAATCGTACTTTACTAGATATGGTGCGATCTATGATGTCTCTTATCGATTTACCACTATCGTTTTGGGGTTATGCATTAGAGACAGCTGCATTCACGTTTAATAGGACACCATCTAAATCCGTTGAGACGACACCGTATGAACTATGGTTTAGCAGTAAACCTAAGCTGTCGTTTCTTAAAGTTTGGAGTTGCAATGCTTATATGAAAAAGTTTTTCAACCTGATAAGCTCGAACCCAAATCGGAGAAGTGCGTCTTCATAGAATACCCAAAGGAAACTATTGGGTACACCTTCTATCACAGATCCAAAGGCAAGTTATTCGTTTCTAAGATGGATCCTTTCTAGAGAAGGAGTTTCTCTCGAAAGAAGTGAGTGGGAGGAAAGTAGAACTTGATGAGGTAATTGTACCTTCTCCCAAATTGGAAAGTTGTTCATCACAGAAGTCAGTTCTAGTGATTCCTACACCAATTAGTGAGGAAGTTAATGATGATTGTCGGTGTCAAAACCGGCGGATCTCGGGTAGGGGGTCCCGAACTGTGCGTCTAGGCGGATGGTAATAGGAGACGAGGGACACGATGTTTTTACCCAGGTTCGGGCCCTCTTGATGGAGGTAAAACCCTACGTCCTGCTTGATTAATATTGATGATGTGGGTTACAAGAGTAGATCTACCACGAGATCAAGGAGGCTAAACCCTAGAAGCTAGCCTATGGTATGATTGTTGTTCGTCCTATGGACTAAAGCCATCCGGTTTATATAGACACCGGAGAGGGCTAGGGTTACACAGAGTCGGTTACAATGGTAGGAGATCTACATATCCGTATCGCCAAGCTTGCCTTCCACGCCAAGGAAAGTCCCATCCGGACACGGGACGAAGTCTTCAATCTTGTATCTTCATAGTCTTGGAGTCCGGCCGATGATGGTAGTTCGGCTATCCGGACACCCCCTAGTTCGAGTCTCCCTCAATGATGATCATGAAACTTCAGATCAAGTTGCTACCGACCCTCGTAGGTCTTCCAGAGTAAGATCTGCACCAGAGTGGTACGGTAATCATGTTCTAGAAGTTATGTTACTAGACCATGATGAACCTACGAACTATGAGGAAGCGATGATGAGCCCAGATTCCGCGAAATGGCTTAAGGCCATAAAATCTGAGATATGATCCATGTATGAGAACAAAGTATGGACTTTGATTGACTTTCTTGATGATCAGCAAGCCATGTTAAATAAATGGATTTTCAAGAGGAAGACGAACACTGATAGTAGTGTTACTATCTACTAAGCTCGACTTGTTGCGAAAGGTTTTCGACAAGTTCAAGGTGTTGAATACGATGAGATTTTCTCACTCGTATCGATGCTTAAGTTTGTCTGAATCATGTTAGCAATTGCCACATTTTATGAAATCTGGCAAATGGATGTCAAAACTGCATTCCTTAATGGATTTTTTAAAGAAGAGTTGTATATGATGCAACCAGAAGGTTTTGCTAATCCTAAAGGTGCTAACAAAATGTGCAAGCTCCAGCGATCCATCAATGGACTGGTGCAAGCATCTAGGAGTTGGAATATATGCTTTGATGAGTTGATCAAAGCATATGGTTTTATACAGACTTTTGGAAAGGCCTGTATTTACAAGAAAGTGAGTGGGAGCACTACAACATTTCTGATAAGTATATGTGAATGACATATTGTTGATCGGAAATAATGTAGAATTATTCTGCAAAGCATAAAGGAGTGTTTGAAAGGAGTTTTTCAAAGAAAGACCTCAGTGAAGCTGCTTACATATTAAGCATCAAGATCTGTTGAGATAGATCAAGACGCTTGATAAGATTTTCAATGAGTACATACCTTGACAAGATTTTGAAATAGTTCAAAATGGAACAGTCAAAGAAAGAGTTCTTGCCTGTGCTGCAAGGTGTGAAATTGAGTAAGACTCAAAGCCCGACCACGGCAGAAGATAGAAAGAGAATGAAAAGTCATTCCCTATGCCTCAGTCATAGGTTCTATAAAGTATGTTATGCTGTGAACCAGACCTATTGTATACCTTGCTCTGTGTTTGGCAAAGGAATACAATTTTGATCTAATAGTAGATCACTGGACAGCGGTCAAGAATATCCTTAGTGAGGACTAAGGAGATGTTTCTCGATTATGGAGGTGATAAAAGAGTTCGTCGTAAAGAGTTACATCAATGCAAGCTTTTACACCGATCCAGATGACTCTAAGTCTCAATCTGGATACATATTGAAAGTGGGAGCAATTAGCTAGAGTAGCTCCGTGCAGAGCATTGTAGACATAGAATATTTGCAAAATACATACGGCTCCGAATGTGACAGACCCATTGACTAAACTTCTCTCATGAGCAAAACATGATCATACCTTAGTACTCTTTGGGTGTTAATCACATAGCGATGTGAACTAGATTATTGACTCTAATAAACCCTTTGGGTGTTGATCACATGACGATGTGAACTATGGGTATTAATCACATAAAGATGTGAATATTGGTGTTGAATCACATGATGATGGGAACTAGATTATTGACTCTAGTGCAAGTGGGAGACTGAAGGAAATATGCCCTAGAAGCAATAATAAAGTTATTATTTATTTCCTTATATCATGATAAATGTTTATTATTCATGCTAGAATTGTATTAACCGGAAACATAATACATGTGTGAATACATAGACAAACATAGTGTCACTAGTATGCCTCTACTTGACTAGCTCGTTTATCAAAGATGATTATGTTTCCTAGCCATGAACAAAAGAGTTGTCATTTGATTAACGGGATCACATCATTAGGAGAATGATGTGATTGACTTGACCCATTCCATTAGCCTTAGCACTTGATCATTTAGTATGTTGCTATTGCTTTCTTCATGACTTATACATGTTCCTATGACTATGAGATTATGCAACTCCCGTTCACCGGAGGAACACTTTGTGTACTACCAAACATCACAACGTAACTGGGTGATTATAAAGGAGCTCTACAGGTGTCTCCGAAGGTACATGTTGGGTTGGTGTATTTCGAGATTAGGATTTGTCACTCCGATTGTTAGAGAGGTATCTCTGGGCCCTCTCGGTAATGCACATCACTATAAGCCTTGCAAGCAATGTAGCTAATGAGTTAGTTACGGAATGATGCATTACGGAACGAGTAAAGAGACTTGCCGGTAACGAGAATGAACTAGGTATTAGATACCGACGATCAAATCTCGAGCAAGTAACATGCTGATGACAAAGGGAACAACGTATGTTGTTGTGCGGTTTGACCGATAAAGATCTTCGTAGAATATGTGGGAGCCAATATGAGCATCCAGGTTCCGCTATTGGTTATTGACCGAGAATAGTTCTAGGTCATGTCTACATAGTTCTCGAACCCGTAGGGTCCGCACGCTTAACGTTACAATGACAGTTTTATTATGAGTTTATATGTTTTGATGTATCGAAGGTTGTTCGGAGTCCCGGATGTGATCCCAGACATGACGAGGAGTCTCGAAATGGTCGAGACATAAAGATTGATATATTGGAAGCCTATATTTGGATATCGGAATCGTTCCGGGAGAAACCGGGATTTTTTCGGAGTACCGGGGGGTTACCGGAACCCCCCGGGGGTTATTGGGCCTACATGGGCCATGAGGGAGAAGAGGAGGGCCGGCCAGGGCAGGCCGCGCGCCCCCTCCCCCCTAGTCCGAATAGGACAAGGAAGGGGGGGCGGCGCCCCCCTTTCCTCTTTCCCCTCCCCCCTTTCCTTCTCCACCAAGGAAAGAGGGGGGAGTCCTACTCCCGGTGGGAGTAGGACTCCTCCAGGCGCACCCCTAGGGGGCCGTCCGCACCTCCCCCCTCCCTCCTTTATATACGGGGGCAGGGGGCACCTCTAGACAAATAAGTTGATCTTCGTGATCGTTCCTTAGCCATGTGCGGTGCCCCCTTCCACCATATTCCACCTCGGTCATATCGTAGTGGTGCTTAGGCGAAGCCCTGCAACGGTAGAAGATCAGGATCATCACCACGCCGTCGTGCTGATGGAACTCTCCCTCGACACTCGGCTGGATCGGAGTTCGAGGGACGTCATCGAGCTGAACGTGTGCTAGAACTCGGAGGTGCCGTACGTTCGGTGCTTGGATCGGTCGGATCGTGAAGACGTACGACTACATCAACCGCGTTTTCATAACGCTTCCGCTTACGGTCTACGAGGGTACGTGGACAACACTCTCCCCTCTCATTGCTATGCATCACCATGATCTTGAGTGTGCGTAGGAAATTTTTTGAAATTACTACGTTCCCCAACAAAAACATCTATCTTTACTTTTGCTACGGTTACCTTTATTATCATACCACTTTTGCTAATAAACACTTTGCTGCAGATACTAAGTTATCTAGGTGTGGTTGAATTGACAACTCAACTGCTAATACTCAAGAATATTCTTTGGCTCCCCTTGTGTCGAATCAATAAATTTGGGTTGAATACTCTACCCTCAAAAGCTGCTGCGGTCCCCTATACTTGTGGGTTATCAGGCGCCCCTGTTCCATTCCATTTCAGAAATGAAACAAACGATCCAGTACAGGCATTACAGGGGAAGTTCATGGCAGACATCAGGCATACTGCCGCAGTAGCAGAAAATAAAACTAGAAAACTGCAGATAGGCAGGAACTACGGTGACGTACACCCTAGTCTAGACAGCAAAAGGAGAAATTCTTGCTTGCAAAAGCTGCTAGGATGAACTACTATTAAAATTGCAGGCTCAGCAAAGGAAGGACATTTCAGAAGGTGTCTCCACGTCTCAGCCAGGATCTGGCCATAGCAATAGGGGTGGACTTCTCGCTTTCATCTCCAGTTCTTTCGCAACCCACGCCAGCTTGTCCCTGGCACACCCGGAGGAAAGGAACTCCCAAGAAGATAGATTTAACGCAGTTTTCCACCAGATGGCCTGCAAGCCAGGCCAACAGACGTTATTGAAAACCATGTCATTGTGAGTTTTCCAGATTGCCCACAGCCCAGTTGCATGAACAATATTAGTCGCAGCAAAGCTATCTCCTCTGATCCAGCAGGAGGAGATGGACATTATATTGATGTCATCGTTAACTCTAGTAAGGACACAGATGGCTTTCCAGAATTCAACAGCAACAACACACGTACTAAATAGATGAGAACAAGATTCTTGTTCGTTGCAAAAAACACAAGTAAGGTCATCTACATTCTGCCTTTTGCACAGGTTATCTCTGGTTAGCAGCTTGTTATTAGTTTAAAGCCAGAGAAAATCTGAATTCTAGGGGGAACCTTGATCTTCCAAATGGCAGGGGAGCTGATAGGTAGCACCCCCCCTAAAATTAACAAATTTATAAAAGGATTTAACAGAGTAAACCCCTTTGGAATTCATATTCCAAACTAGGGAGTCATCTTCATCTGTAAGATGGATAGAGATAGCAATTTCCAAAAGTTCGAACCATAAAGTCAACTGTTCATGTGTGAAACATCTCCGAAAGGTAAGCTTAAGGGTATGGCCGTCCCATATTTTATCAATGGTGGGATTTTGCTCATTGGCTAGTACATAAAGGTCCCAGTACTGGGTAGCCAGTGTAGCATTGTCGAACCAATGATCCTCCAAAAACCTCACCCTCTTTCCATTACCAATCTTCCAAGAGAAACCAACTTTAACAGCTTGAGCTGCCCAGAGCACCCCTTTCCAGAAAGGGGATGCTCCAGAATTAGAACAAGCAAATATATTACTTTGAGGATTATATTTGGAATCAATGATGTTTTTTCAGATCTTACCCTCAGAGTTATAGTACCTACTAATCCAAGAAGCTAATAAAGCCAGATTCATGTCCCCAATGTCAGTAATCCCAAAGCCCCCAAACTCCTTTCTCATGGCAATGGAGTTCCATGCAGTCAGGTGGTATTTGTGGTGGGGAATTAATAAGTTTGATGGCCCACTTGGGAAACTTGATGAAACCCATTAGATAAGTAGGAATACTGGCTAAACAGGCTTGGACTAAGATAAGTCTCTTGCCAAAGGAAAGAAGTCTACCTCTCCACCCAGCAGCTCTCTTAATGATCTTATCAACAGTAGGTTGGAGATCTTCCCTCCTAATCTTGCTAAAGTGAAGAGGGGCCCCCAAGTACTTAATAGGGAAAGCACTCAGTTTGCAACCTAAGGTTTGGGCAAACACTAGTGCCTCATCACTATCTATATTGATGGGGACAAGGTCACACTTGTGGAAATTAATTCTCATGCCAGAAATCTACTCAAAACAGGACAAAATCCACTTGAGGTTTTTGGCATGATCAAGGTTGTTGTCTAGGAAAAGAAGGGTGTCATCAGCATATTGCATGCTAATAACGCCAGTAGGGTTAGAGGGGGGAAAACACCAGCAATTAAATTTTCTTTCGTCGCTTTAATCAAAATCCTAGTGAACACATCAGCAACTAGGTTAAACAATAAAGGAGAGACAGGGTCTCCTTGTCTAGCCCCTTTGCCAGCTATAAAATATTCATTGTTGGTGTCATTAATTCTGACCCCCATAGATCCATTACAGAGTAAAGTCAAGCTTATACATCCAAATAGGACCAAAGCCTCTCTTTCTCAGCATTTTCAAAAGGAACTCTCTACTGATCATATCATATGCCTTTTCATAATCTAACTTGAAGCAGAATCCAGACTTTTTGTTGGAGGTCACTGCATGAACTACTTCATGAGCAGCCACAATGCTTTGAAGAATGAATCTACCTTTCAGGAAAGCAGTCTGGTTTAGAGAAATGAGAACATTGCAAACAGGGCCAAACCTATTGGTGGCACACTTGGCAAAAAAATTAAAACTGCAGTTAATCATAGCTAGAGGTCTGAACCTATCTAGTTTAACTGCATTAGGTTCTTTAGGCGCCAAGGTCAGGAGAGAGAAATTGAGTCCGTATAGATCAAGATCTCCAGCCTCCCAATCACTAAAAAGAGCAAATAGATCATGTTTAATTAGATCCCAGTATCTCTGGTAGAAAAGAAAAGGAAAGCCATCAAGGCCAGGAGCTCCCTCAGCATATGAGCCAAAGCAGCAGCCTTTATTTCCTCCTTAGAGAAAGGCTTTTCCAGTAAATTAAAATGTTCTGTGGAGAGTAAACTATCCTGCTCCCAGAAGTCATCTTTGAGATCAATATCAATAGTAGGAACAAAACCAAAAAGCTTTTTATAATAGTATATAGCTAACTGCAGAATACCTTTGGTGTCTTCAACACGGCCTGAGGGGGTTTCCAATACAGCAATTTGTTTTTTCCTCCTCTTTTGGTTGGCCACTGCTTTAAAATAGCCAGTGTTAAGTTCTCCCTCTAGAATTTCCTTTTCTCTGGATCTCTGTCTAGCCTTGATCTCCTCCCTCCTCCAAATCTCATTTAAATCACCTGCAATGTTTTTCATCCTGTTTTTAGAATTAGGAGATAAAGGTTGAGATTCAGCTAGAATATCCAAACAATTGTATTCAGCTACCAAAGCTTGCGTATTCCTGTTCTGGTCTGCTTCATAATTAGCACACCATCCCTTAGCAGCTTTCCTAGTAGTTCTGATTTTAAACTGCCAAATATCAATGGCTTTGGTCGCATTGCACTTAGTATTCCAGGCTCTGTGTATGACATCATCAAAGCTAGGAATTTCTAGCCACCATTTCTCAAATCTAAAAAAATTAGAGGAAGAGGTGGGAGGCCCAGTGTAGGTGTTCAACACCAAAGGGGTGTGATCACTACCTAGTCTACGAAGGGCTTTAATAGCAGCCCCAGGAAACAGACCCTCCCAATCAACAGAAACAAAAACCCTATCAAGGGTGGCCATGATTAGGTTATCCTGGTTATTAGCCCTGGTGAACCTTCTACCAGCATTTTTAATCTCAATGAGCCCAAACTTATTGACCCAATCAATAAATAGGTCAGCCCAATGTTGATTAATGTTGCCAGTATTTTTCTCACTAGTGTTTCTGACTAAGTTGAAATCCCCTCCAACTAAGGTGGGGCCAGACCACTCAGATAAGACACTATTGAGCTCATTTAGAAAGTCAAGTTTAAACTCATCATAAGCAGAACCATAAACAAAGATCAATCTCCATTTAGTTTCATTATGTTTGAACTTCAAAATATAGGAGATGCAGAAAGTATGAATATCACAATGAATAATGTCAAAACTATCTTCCTTGACTCCTACTAGGACACCACCTGCAGTACCAACAGCAGGCAGCCAATTCCATACAAATCCATTTCTAGAATTAATAGCTTCTAGTTGTCACTACTAGGAAAAGGGCTATAGATCATATGGACACTAATGGCGCACCAGACATGTGGTGCGCCACTACTATATACTAATCGCGCACCATGTGTTGGTGCGCCACTAGTAACAACTTTTTTTTATTTTTTTTCAAAACTAGTAATGGCGCACCATGGGATAGTGCGCCAGTACTAGTTAAACTAGTAATAGCGCACCACATCCACGGTGCGCCACTAGTAAAAAAATTCAATTTTTTTCAAATTTTCTTTTATTTTTTTAAAACTAGTAATGGCGCACCGCCATTACTAACTTGGCCCAAAAAATCCATCGAATGCACCCCCCCCCCCCGTGGACCGCCTTTTCAGTTAAAAAAATAAAAGAAAATGATGGAAATGTAAAAAAATAAAAGAAAATAAGTTTCCCATGTGATATGTGGTCTAGTTGTTGGGAAAATTTACAAATATGAATTTCGACTTTATTTGCAAAATCTCTCTCGAATTTGTAAAATGGGCATTAACTTTTGCATACGAACTCGGATTAAAAAGTTTTTTATATGAAAAATCATCTACTCGAAAAGTTACATCCGAATTTAACCAGGGGAACCCCATTAAACATTTTAAAAATCCTCAAAAACCTAACAGAAAAAAGTTACGGGGCTTTCAAGATCTAGAGGCAAAAAAATTCAAAAAATTTCAAACTTACTAGTGGCGCACCGTGGGCTAGGTGCGCCACTAGTAACAGAAAAAAATTGGTTTTGAATATTTTTTTGGAATTATTTTCAAAAAATAATACGTAATATGACCGGGAAGTTTGAAATATTTTTCAAAATTTCATCATACTCATGAACATGAACAAAGTCCTAGACATCAACAAGGTTTAATAGGATTGATATGATAGATATATCAACAAGTGCCTGTTAAGTGAGGTGGTGCTGGGGTTGGATAGAACTGCGAAGTTAAGCGTGCTCGGGCTGGAGTAGTGTGAGGATGGGTGACCTTTCGGGGAGTTTGACCACTTAGTGTGATTTGATTTGAGATTAAGCATATTGACCCGAGATTAAGCCATAGTGACCCGAGATTAAGAAAAAACAAAAAAAAATTGAAAAATATTTGAAAAAAAAATTATGAAAAAATATTTGAAAAAATTGTTAGTAATGGCGCACTTCTATGTGATGCGCCACTAAAAAATTCTAATGGCGTGGTGCTAGTGGCGCAGCTGTAGTGCGCCATTAGTAGGCAAAACAGGTGCACCACTAGCAGGCCTTTTCCTAGTAGTGTGTGGAATAGTGAAATTGGCTTTTTTGGTCTCAGATAAACAAATAAAATCAGGGCAACAAGCTTTAATGAGCTCTTGCACTCTAGTATTCTTAGAAGAGCCATTAAGGCCTCTAATGTTCCAGAAGGCTCCAATCATAAGGAAATGTTTTTAGAGCATCTATATCTAGCATGACACTTTTTAGACCTTTGATGGGATACTTCCATCCAAGGAATCTCACCCTCCTCCTCCTCTGAGGTATTTTCAGTATCAGGTGAGGGGTTCATCTCAGTGTCATTATTATCATTAAAGGAATCAGATCCATTGACATCAATGTCAGGAGGGAGGAATAATTCAGGGTTGTCCTGTTGAAAACTAGACAACCTCTCAAGTTCTATCTGTTTAATAATCTCAATATTGTTATTGCAGCTAATGGGATCATTCCTAAGTTTTAAGCCAGATAAATCAGCATTATGTAACAGCAGCTCATTGTCTAAGCAAGCAAATGAATTCTTGGAGTTAACAGAAGTATTACCTCTGGTAACCTCCAGGTTCTGAACTCTTTTGTTCTCTTGAGCCTTAACTATGATATTCTTACCATCTCTTACAATCCTGTTGCTCATCCTAGTGGGAACAACAGGGCCCCATTTCCCTTTACCAGGTCTATGGACCTGAGGTCTAGGAGCTGGGCAAGAGAGAGTGGTAATAGAAGGAGCCATGGAGCTTGGGCCAAAGTCACTAGTGCCATCCTTCACAGCTTCAAACTGGACCGACTGTTACCATAGCCTTCATAGTTAGATTTCTTAGCAGCATCTAGATAACTTTTAGTCACAGGGGCTCCCTGGATATTGGAAGAAACTAAATGGGACTGCCCAACAGGAGTAGGAGGGAGGGGGCACACAGTCTTAGTTTTGGCTCCACTTGGGGCAGGAGTAGATTTCTTAGCAATCTGAGTGTTAGCATCTTGCTCCATTTCCTCCCCAAGTAGATCATCATCACTGTCATTATCCCCATCTCCATCCTTATTAGCATTCCCCAAGCCTCCAGAACCAGCAGATGGACTAGGAGGTCCATCTGGAGGTTTGTGGTTAGGAGACTCAATAGTTGTATCCTTATCAACCTCAAAGTTGAGTAAATACAGCTCCTGTTGAAATTTAAACAACCTATCCTTAGGGATCAGCTGAGGTTCTCTCACAGCAATTTGCACTCTAACCACTTCATAGAAGCTCCTGAAAATCTCATGCCAGTCAATATTGACAATGACACCTAGGGAAGAGGCAATTTGAGAAATGAATGGCCAGGTGCACCAAATAGGAGGGATGCCAATAATGTTAATCCATACTTCTTTGAGGGAATCATAAGCAGGTAGTTCACCATGCCAGTCTTTGAAGGAAATAGTAACACCTTTCTTCTTCAGGTTAATAGATTTGAAAGCAACCAAATCAGAAAAAAAAATTGTTGGGGGGAATCTAACCAGGAACTGGGTTTCATCATAAGCTCTGATCTGCCATGGCCAGTTGGTTTTCCACATTCCAACAAAGCAGCTTTCCAATTCTTCAGCTGTTATATTACCTTCTTCAACAACTACTAACCCAACATTGCCAAAATTGAGCCATTCACTGTCACTTTTGTCTCCAGCTTCAATGTGAAAGAATCCAAGGCCACTGTTAGCACTCCCCCAATACTAAGCAGCAGGGTATGGATCATACCATTTGGGGCAAGTATCCATATGGTGTCCTGGGGTTTTGCAGATAAAGCAGACTTTGGGGATGGAGCACATGCCCACAAAGTGACCAGGAAGGCCACAATTGTAGCAGATAGTACCTATATATTTGGGATCTACCATGAATTCCTCAGACTCTGAAACATCATGACCAATAGCACTGTCAGCAGACCCAGTAGTAGCCACAGGTTGCTTTTTGGCACCATATCCGTTCTTCTTCTTGTTCTTCCCAGATCCAACCTGACTACCTCATCCAGAAACACTCCCAGAACTGACCGGCAGCTGAGGCTGTTGGAATTGAACTGGAAGGTTTTGTTGCATGAAAGAGAAATGGAATTGTGGCTGTTGCATCCATGGGGCCATCTAAGGGTATTGGTAGTTGTTTGCAGGGAAGCCAGGGTAAATTTGATTCATAGCGGGATGCATCAAATTAGAAGAGCTGGACCCTATGGGGATAATGGGAGGCATGGCGAAGATAGACATGGGAGGACCCTGTTGGGAGGGGGTGGGAGTAGGGGCAGGTGGAGTAGGAGAAGGAGCACGGACCGGAGGAGCACTCACAGTAGTACGAACCGGTGGCCGCACAGCATCACGACCACGTCCACCTCCAGCTCTGCCTCCCCTAGGCCTAGGATTCTGACCAGCACCAGCCATCTTCTTCACCACCGCAACACAAGGGATTTTGCCAGTCTTCTTCGACCAAAAATCACGGGAAAAATCTAAACTGCTTGGGCTCGAGAAGATGATCCGAAGGGCCAGCAGGGAAACAGTCAGTAGCTGAGAAATTGCCAGAAACGAAGAGGTCACACCTATTCCAGACTAGTTTTGGTGGTCATGGCGGCGGAGGGGGCGGCGATGAACCCTAGCCGGATGAGGCACAGGTTTATTATCGAGGGGGGGGATATAAATCTTCTGCCTACAGGCAGCCTGAGACACATCAGTGGCCAGGATCTTTGGGAAGGCATCGGACGGCTAGCCTATCTACTGAGGCTGGCAGCAGGGGTCCGCCCATTGATCCCCTTCCTTTGCACATCAATCCCCAACGGGGAAGAAACCACAAACGGCGGCGCCGAGGGGGCTCTTCGGCGACTAGAGCCACGCCCAGTACTGAATCTACCACAAGCAATACCTGAGGATTGATGCATACCGGCGTCCGCAGCACTCGCCGAACTTGCTCCCATCAGAACTCGACCCTGAACAGCCGCCATCTCCCCCTCTGGATTCTGGATGTGGACACCGCCTCCTTTGCTGCCCAATCCAGAATCAGAGCAGGCGAGATAGGCCGACCCAGCGCGAAGATCCTTGCCCGCTCCAGCTCCGTAGTTCTGGACATTGCACGCAACGCCAGATTCATCCGCGCAATCGCCACTTCTCGATTCCCTCGCTCCAAGCTTCTCGCCGCCCTTTCCACCGCCCTCTCCCTGCGGGCTAGCTCCGCCTGTAGTCGCCGGATCTCCTGGTCCGACGCCCCGCCTCCTGAGTCCATCAGTGGATCTCAGAATCGACGCAGCAACGGAGTCGTCGGAGCCGCCGAATCTGGGGGTAGGATCCCCAATCACCAGACCGAGCCCCTTCTCCGCGCGCGGAGGGGGGAGCAGTGGGGCGGGGGGACTGCAGAAGTGGAGTGGAGGGCGTCGCCGGCGGGGAGTGCGGTGGCGGCGGGCGCGTGGTGGCTTGAGTGAGCGGGGGAGCGGGAAGGGGGCATGAGCGGGGAGATAGTGACTTTATATAGAACGAATACATATATCCGTCTAATCCAGTCTTGGTCACGTGACACATATTTGAGTTGGTTTTCGGCAGATGAACCACATCGTCCCACGACAGGCCGACGTCTAATCGTGCCATCAGATGGGAACTTGCCCGAGAGCAGATTTGCCTTCGAGTTCGAGGGCTCGAGCACTGCTGCGTAAGTACACGATTCAAAATTAGCACAGTGCAAGCACATTTTTCAAACATAGATATTGCACTTGTATTGTCCAAACACTATTATTAATATATCAACATTATCATATGGTTTCTTTTCACAACTAAGTTACCAACAAAATAGGATATGCGATTGTGGTTTGATGAAAATGAGTTAAAAGTAAATATATAAATTTAGCATAAATCATAATTACTTTATTTTTGCTCACACTAGCACCCGAATTTTGATTGGAACTAGTCTAATAGTAAACATAGTGCTTCAGGTCGCGTGGGCAACGATTGTGGTTGCGGTGCATGCTCGAGGCACATGGTGACAGAGGGTGTAAGAGGAAGGGTTAGTGGAATTGAGAGGGGGAAATTAGGGGATTATTCTAACGAAGGGTAGGGCTCATGGGTGCCTAGGTGGAAGCAGGAGGTGCCCACCGGCAATGGCGCGCTTGCCATGCACTTGCTTCGCCTACTAGCAGAAGTATGAAAAGGGAGTGGATGCTGGTAAATTGTATTATGTCTTTGTTTGAACTTCCACACGATTTAATTATAAATTGTTTGAAGGCACAAATTTATACAAATCATATGGACTTCTTATGTGGCTTTACTGTGTTATGCCAAGTCCACATACCTTATTGAGGATTTTTAAGTTTATATCTTTTTCCTAAAAAATAAATTCAAATGGAGGTTTGAACTAAAATTGGGTTATTTGTCATTAAAAATTATTGAAAAAATACACATACTCATGTATAGGGGAAGATATGATAAATACTTCAAGGACTTTTGGACAACTTACACCAGTGAAATGAATTTCTGAGCCATTTTAAAGCATTACTATGTGGTTTTGAATTATGCTCATGTTCAAAATTAAACAAATGGTGAAATGCACTAGTCATGTTGTACAATCAAATTCTAACTATTATTTTCTAAATTGGGGTTGTCACACCTTCCAAGTCCACTACTTCTCATCCGGCCCTCTCTCTTGCTCCTCATCATCATCACCATCATCAGATTCAAGATCTTTACTATCATCAATATCATAGTCAGCATTTTTTTATAAACACAAATGCTCACAAGTCACACATACGCACGCACACTCACTCCTATGAACGCACGCGTGCACTCCCTGCCCCTATGAGCACCTCCAAGAGACTGACTCGGCAGGTGTGATTGTCGAAGTCAACACAGACGCATCATAGTTGTCGGGCATGACATACCGCTAAAAGAATAGCATTGGAGAACTTGATATAAATCCTGGAAATATACCAGCACTCGTGCTAAGTCTATGACTTGAATCCAGATGGGATGGTTCCACCACGAGGAACCTAACCATCTAAGTTGTGCTTTGTCCGCATCATCATCACCATTTTGCAACTACATCAACATTTATTTAGACTAAATGTCACAATATGGTTGACACAACATGATTGATCTTCGGGAATCGGAATCAATATTTTTCTCAAAGTTGTGTAGATGGTGAATGATCAAAGAAGATAGTGGCGAGGATGAAGTTATTCTACTTATTCGGGCACATGGAACTTCTTGCATTCTTACATGGCATTTCCTCCTTTTACTCTTATTGGCTATGCCTCGAGGGATACTCGGAGTAATGTGAAGCTCCCCTTTCTCTTTTTCCCTTCTTTTTTGGACTTCTTTTTTCCTTCTTTCCTTCATCGTTCTTGTCAACCATGCTTAATAGAGTTGAACAACAGAACTTTGTTTTCAATGTATTTCATAATTGTGAGAATTGTGTGCTTAGGACTCTTTGATCTGGAAAATGTGTTTTTTCCTTTCAATAGAGAATTCACGGATATCATGTAGCCTTCCAGTAAGCATAGAGAATGAATGTAATTACTATTAGTATGCTCAAAAATGCACAAATGACCTGCAATCCCCACCAACACATCAACATCTTGATTTATTATTTAGATGAAAAAATCTAGCAAGGATTACATGGATACTAAAACCACACAAAAAGTCAGCTAATACCTTGGATAAATAAGTATAATAGAAAAATTCCAGCACTAGTTTTTTTAGAGTTCGAGTTCTAGTTTTGTTCTTCTACCTAGTTGTTTTTCGACCGAATGCAAAATCTTTGAGTATATAGGCAAGAAAAGTTGTTTACATAGACCAAATAGGGCAAGCCAAAAAACCGAGGCGAGGGTTCACGTTGTTGTGCAGCAAAGAACAAGGCCACCCATCTCAAAAAGAGGGGTGGGGGAGACGAGGACCCACCATGACTTAGGGACAGGAAAGCAGAAGGATGGGAACCAACAAGAGAATGAATGTGATTGCTATTAGGGAAGCACTAGTGGCCGATAGATGATCCAAAAAGATCGACCGCCTTGTCGGCCATTGCATGGAGCGAGAATGACCCTCCGATCTCCCCATGTGAACAAGTTGAACCCAGCGATTTGCAACACCCAATTGCGACACTTAGTCCCTGCAATAGGGGCCTTGCTGCAAAAATACATGAACCATTGTATTTCTTTATTCTCCTTCTGAAACACATGGAGTCTTCTTAGTTTCCATCATTGCAACAATTGCAAACCTCCTTTGCAATAGGACCTCTATTGCAGAAGCATCTCTAGCTCTGCAAAAAAAACATCCCTAGCCGGCGGGTATGTCCGTCGCCATTGCAAAAAAGGCAATTGTTGCTACAGGGCCCTTGTTGCAAAAAAAAAGGAACATCCAACCATGGAGAGGGGCGGGTGAAGCATGTGGTTTCGCCACTGCCGTTTGCAACACCTCTGCAGAAGCTAGTTGCAGCTCCACCACTGGCATCCAGCACCCGCACAGCCGGCCCACACCAACCCTATGGTCGGCTTGTAGCAATGGGCCTCGACGGGCCACGCCGTCATTGCCCCACACCCCACCGGCTCCTTCCTCTCCGTCCCGGTAGTCTGCCATGGCCACCCAACTTTAGGCGTTCTCCTTGCATTGCAGTCGCACCACCATAGCACGCAAGCGAACGACCCTTCCCGTACGCCCGCTCACCTGCAGCCTCAAGCTCCAGCCGACCTCCATCACCATGGGCCTCTTCGTCCATGGAGCTTCATGAAGGATAGAGAGATTTTTTTGCGGGTGAAGGATAGATAGATGTTAGGGGCGTGTTTGGTTGCAGTTTGCAACAGGAGTTGCATTGCATGTCCATCTCTAGCCAACCTGGTTGCTGAAAAACAGCCTCATATGCAGCAGATGCAACTTGTTTGATTGCCTGCATCGCATCGAGAGGCACTTACCCCCCTGTTGTTTGGTTGCCCACATTTGTGCTTAGGGTGTGAGCAGATGCAAACTTCAGCTGTTTGGTTGCAAATAGCGTTTGTGTTCTGCTCACCCCATTCAAATGTGGTGGCCATACCACCACACATGATCAGCACAACAGCAACATCACAACAGCAAGATCAAACAAAGCAAGCAATGTAATGACAGCAAACTTAACACAGCAAACTACTTAACTAGATAGCATAAGTCTAGATTAAAAGTAGGGCATCCTCCTTCCCTGCTGTGCCAGGGTGCTACTCCTGGCCAAAATATGAACAAGTTCCCAGCACAAGTCTCGCCACACACCCTAAAAGTTCTCCACTAACACCTAACTTAACTTAACTACATAGCCTGCTCGATGCCACCAAGGTAGTTGTGCCTGCTGCAACGATACCTGCACATCACCGACGAGTCGCGGTTGTAGATCTGAGCCTTCAGTCCGAGTCCGGAGATGCGCACAACGACGAGGTCGCCAGGGACGATGCGGTGGCGGCGGCAGAAGTAGTTCCACCCCTGGCCAAGCACCATGTGGCCCTCGAAGTTCTGGACCTGCACCCAGAACACACACCGCTTGTTGGCCGAGAGCCTGACCACACACGGGAGTCGCTTGATCACCAGCCAGGTGTTCATCACCTCCATGAACTTGGGTGGGACGACGAGCATGGCGAGGTCCTCGTTGTCCTTGATCTGCTGGTAGAATCTCATCGGCTCCCTGGCTCCCTCCTCGTGGCCCTGCCTCGGAGATCGTCCCCTTGAACGAGGCACGCTCATGAAGGCGATCCTGCCAGGCAGGTCCACCGTCATGAGCCACCTGTTCGTGGGGATGAAATCCTCGGCGCGCTCAGCTCCGGCCATGACCTGAGCTCCTCCACCCGCCACATCCCAGTCAGTCTTCAGTATCTTGTCAGGCAACATGACAAGTATTAGTATCAAACAAAGCAAGCAAGCAAACAAACAAACAAGCAAGCAAATGCCACTGATCAGTGCCATTGATCAGTGATGAATGCTAGAATGCCCAACAGCAAGTGCCACTGATCAGTGCCACTGGTCAGTGGCATGTGCTCATGGCCAAATGGCAATGATCAGTGGCACTTGGTGTTGGGCAAGAGCACTAATCTACTTGTTGTAGTGCAAATGGCACTGATCAATGACACTGATCAGTGACTTGCCCAATAGCAAGTGCCGTTGATAAGTGCCATTTTGCCCAACAGCAAGTGCCATTGATAAGTGGCATTTGCCTAGGCAAATGCCACTTATCAATGACACTTGTTGTTGGGCAAGTCACTGATCAGTGGCATCTTCTTTGCTGCAACTGGCACTGATCACTGCACTATCCTAAACAAGGAAACATCTAAAAATAGCAACAGCAAGTGCCAATAGCATCCATGTGCAGCCATACAGATTCGGGACCATCCTAAAATGGTCCTACAACATGCACGTATAACATCCACTCATGGCACAAACCCTAGCTTCAACATGCAACATGAAACAAGGACATGATCCTAACATGAACATGCCATCAGTCAACATGATTCTAGCATTTATCACTCAACATGAACATGATTCTTGCATGAACACAGCTACTAGCATGTAGCACAAATCTAGCATGTAGTAGGACTCAGACTAGCATGATTCTAGGATTCTAGCATGAACATGAATCTAGCATGTAACACAGCTACTAGCATTCTAGCATGAACACAAGCAATAGCACACACACTGTACAAAACAAGAACAGATCAGTTCGATTGGATTCGATTGGGATCGCATCCAATCGGATCTGCTAGAATCATATCAATCCTAGCACATGCCTAAGACATTAACCGCTAATCTACATCTAGGAGCACGCGCAGCTGCGGCGAACCGAGGCCGGGAACGATAGAGGTGGCGGAGCAGAGGACGAGTCGGCCCCGGCGACGGCCTGCGGCATCGGCCCCGTGCTAAACGCCACGCCGGAGGTCGAGAAGGACGGCCCGCCGACCGGAGAAAACCCTTGGACGGGGGTCAAGAAAACCCCCGAGCCCAATGGTGTCCCGAGAAGGGGCGGCTCCGTCGATGGCGCCGGCGCCGAGCCCAGGACCAGAAGGTCCGGAATCGGCGGCGGAGCAAGAGCGGCCGGTACCGCATTGGCCGGCGCTCATGGAGGAGGCCGGCAGCAGATGGGGGACGGCACTCGCAGCGCCGACGCCAGGTCGCAGCCCGAGTTCTGGAGCCCGGCCAGCCAGCACTCCTGGATGCTGGCGATGCGCTGGTCGACCAGGGTCTAAGGGCGGCGCGGCGGTGGGTGTGGCGGAGCCATCAGAGCAAAGGAGAGGAGAGGGAGGGGCGATGAGGGAGAGAGAGGGAGCGGTGGGAACAGTGCGCCTGGGCGATGACAGGAGAGTGGGGGCGAGTAATGAGACGTCGCCTCCGTCTCCCGCGCTGCCCCAGGCATGCAACTTCTCCGCGCGCGCGGCCGCGTCGGGCCAGGCTCGTGAGGAACTGCCGATTCGGCAGTTTCTGCCAGGCCAGGCTGCGGGCTGCTTTGAGGTTCGTGCGGGCCTCAAACCGCATGCAACCTAGCCAACCAAACAGGCCGCGCACATCCCTCGCGAGTCTGGTTGGACTGCATGCGGGCAACCAAACACGCCCTAGAGGAACCGAGAAAAAGGAGATGTGGTTGGATGGATAAGGAAGAAGCCTCGTGAAGTAGCATGTGTGCTTGATGGGGCCAGGCAACTCGCTGAGCCTGGTTGGCCTCCAACAGGAGACGAGTTGCACTCGAGCAGTCTGAAACAGGGGACGAGTTGCAGAAAAAGTGGACTGGGTAGAGGTTGGCTCCCGACCGTCCGATCAAGAACAGATCCTACGGACGGATACATCGCGTTATATACCTCTTTCCAGCCGTCGCCTCCTCCTCCAAGAAAAGCTAGGGTTCGTGCCTCTCGTCGGCTCCGCCGCAGGTCCGCCTCGTCTCTGGTGGCCCTAGGACCATGGGGGCGCGGTGGATCCTGGCAAGGGCCGGCGGGAGGGCTCCGTTGTTAGTCGTTTCTTCAAGATTTGTTAGGGTTTGTGTCCTATTTAGGAAGACGAGACGGCGGCGGCTCCCTGAAGATGGAATAAAGGTCTCCCCGCTTAGTCCCCATTCCGGTGATGCGTCTAGCATCGTTGGTGGGTGTGTGAAGGTGTGTCTCCGGCGGATCTATCCTCGATGAATTTGCTCGGATCTGGTTGTGGCTCGTTTATGTTCGTGTGTCTTCAGGTTGGATCCTTTCGATCTACGTTATTCTCCATCAGCGACGGTTGCTGTTCTGGTGCGTTGGTTCTACGGGGCCTTAGCACGACGACTTCCCGACTGTCTACTACAACAAGTTGTGCCCGACTCCGGCGAGCGAGGGGTGATGACGACGGCGCGTCTTCGGCTCGCTTCAGTGATTGTAGTCGTCGCTAGGTAGTCTACGGATCTGGATGTAATTTTTATTATTTCTAGTGTTCGTTGTACTTCCATGATAGAAGATGAATAGATTGAAAGTTTTCTCGAAAAAAAAAAAAAAGAACAGATCCTACGGCCACGGAGGCGGCCGACGCGTGGGGAGAAATCAGCCGGGTGAACACAAGTGTTTCCCTTACTATTAGTATGTTCAAATGTGCATAGATGGCCAGCAATCATCAACAACACATCAACATCTTGATTTTTCTTTTCTTTTGATGAATAAATCTAACCAGGATCACATTTGTACTAAAACCATAGATAGGCAATAACTAAGAAAAAGACAGCTAATAACTAAGAAAAAGAAGTACAAAAAGAAATTCCCAGTTCTAGTTTTCTTCCTACCTTACTGTTTTTCGAGAAAATGCAAAAGCTTTGAATAGATAGGCAATGAGAAGTTATTTACATAGCCCGAACAGGGCAAGCAAAGAAGTTATTCACCTTGGTTTTTTTCTTTAGGGACAAGGGTTCACCTTGTTGTGCAGCACAGAATGAGGCCACCCATCTCAAAAAGAAAATGTTTTAAAACGAGGCCACACCAGCAATCTCCTGCAATGGAATGTCTTGTCCAGCAATGGAATCTCTCGGCACCACTATAGGTTATTTTTGTTTGCATCAATCTGAAGGATATTGCTACGTATTTGTCTTCCGGTGTGTGTATATCAAATTCACATTCGCTCTGTTTCACATAGAAACACATGCGAAAATTCCACACATAGGTACGAGCCGTGTGGCAGGAAAGAATGACGACAATGGCAAATTCTGATTGTTTCTTCTCTAATTGCTGTACCGAAACTGTTTCAATACATGAACGGCTGGTCGTTCAGTGTTTCATTCCATAGACTGACAGACATTAGCTCCACACCTTGAGAGCTCTACGGAAGTTCGGACAGGACATTGCAAGTTCTAACTGCAGATAGTATAGATTCTGCATGTGAACCAACAATTTCAGCACATTGATGAAGCCCTGCTTGCAAACTTGCTGCCCCGCTTCTTTATTCCCCAGTCAAGATCCTTAGTTTGAACCAACCATGTTGCCATTACAAACGGCACACATGTTTCTTCTTCTGCACCTTTGCCTGAGGAGCCCAGTGACGCAGCTTAATTAGCAGACATCAGTTCAATTCAAGATCACAGAAGAGAATTGTGTGTCTTTAACTGGATAAGCTGGTTTGCTGTAAAACAGAGATATCAATTCGATCAGCCCATGTTGGATTAGATGGTTTTACAAAAAGAGACAAAAAATCGACTTTTACTCTCTACTGGCTGCTAAATCAGAGAATTAGTTCTCAGTTCCTCACCCTGCCTGATAAACCTGGAGTTGCTCTAGGTTGCTATCATTTCAAGATATATAACAAGGCCATAAAAGAAAATTTTAGCTAAAGATACTTGTGCAGGAGGGCAGCTACATCTTGATTTGCATAACATTGAACTCAGTAGATATTTGAAGCTTGGTGCACGTGGCAGAGTATTGATTTTACTCCCAGAGATGACAAAGATAGTAGTATCAGCTATAGCTAAGAAAAGTCTAGGCGATATAGCTCAAAATCTATTTTAAGATATGTCCTCAGCCTCACCAAATGGAATGTATGTGTAGGTTGTTTTATCTAAAAAGAAGAAATGACAATGGGAGATGACATTGTATAACTTGTAAAGTGCTGCAGAAATAGCTGACCATCTTTCCTGATCTCCGGGTCTGTTTGTGACACGATGCAATCATGAAAAGTATAAAGATAACATATACTCCGAACAGCCCAGGTGCATCACAAAGATGTAATCCTAACGAGGCACACAAACTTGAGATAGTAATGCCAAGAGAAATCTAGCTAATATATTGTCTACTAGTACAGAGCGTGTTAGTGATATATTGCTAGGACCAATATGCCTCATAAAAATCAAACTACAAACCTTTATATGAAAACAAATGATGAGCACCTGCAAAAAGAATTACACTACAAACCACATTCTACATAGCACAGCCAGCTATTTGATGTCTCTGTTTAAATGTATGTGCATGATAAACAAGAGAACTTATATAACCTTGCTAACAGAAGTAAAATGAGAAACAAGTTAGTTCCATTTGATAATGTAGATATCTTACTGATCACCACAAAATATCTCTAGCTATTTGGATATATGAAACTTGTTACATTCTCATATGATATCTGTAGCTACTCTGAGGGAATCTCTAGCAAATTACTCCTTTTATTTCTTGAAGATAATTTGAAAATATCTTATAGACATTTCCAGTATGCATAGAGTAGGAGTATGATTGCTAGTATGTTCAAAGGTATGCAAATGATTGACAATTCTCAACAGAACCTCGGCATCTTGATTTATTCTTTTTCAGACGAGTAAATCAAATTATCATGGCAAGACAACAGTTCATAACTTCAAGATAAATAAAGCTTAGTAACAAAATTTGATCCTCCTAGTCAATCAACCTTGAGCCGAGGGCTTAGTCACCTTGCTGTGTACCAACCAAAGAACAAGGCCACGGCATGATGTAGGGATAGGAAACACCACTAAGGATACGCCCAAGCTTGTTCAGCGCCGCTGTTTCCAAGCAGAAGGATAGGAGCCAGAGTGTCGAATGATGATGCTGCCACACCCCACAATAAGCAGAGAAGTACACAAATCCATCGATAATCGTCCTAACAGTCACTTGATATTTAACATTGTCTTCCTTGAATTCGCACCGAACGATTCCAGCTATCTCCTGCAACGGGAGTGACTTATCCAACATCCACCTCTCGACGCCATCGTCATCGGCTCTCCGAATCCAAACAGCAAGCACGGATTCGAATGTCAGTGGCCCCAAAGGTGCGCAGACCACACAGAGTCTTCCATCCTTGGTCTTACCAGCCGTCAATATCTCATTCCCTCTCCTGCGCGGCGGCTTATCCATCCGAGAGAATTGCATTGTAGCAGTGTTAAGCACACGGGCATCATTCATCCCAATGGTCCAATAGATGCAGCCATTCACCAGCTTAGCAGTTTGAGGCCAGAGCCCATCAATGTCTACCCATGGGAAAATCTGCCACTTGCTGGTGTCCGATGATAAAACCATGGCGCGCGCCCCGCGTTTGCTGTGCCAGACGCACACGACGCGATACGGCAAGTAGTCTTCTTCTTCTTCCTCGGCGAGGATGTAGTAATCAGAATACTGGCCCTCGCAGTCCTCCCGGCGGGGCGGCAGGGGGAAGAGGTCCAGGGTTCGCGCGAGCGGGTTGTAGACGGCGATCTGCTGAGTGCTCCAGTTGTCGAGAACAACGAATCCGTCGCGGCAGTCCTCGATTGACCACTCGGGGACGGGATCCTCGTCGTTGTCTTCGGAGCCAGAGACGCTATCCTCGCCGTCGTCTTCGGGTGCGGGTGCGGGGACAGGAACGGACACGCCATCTCCGTTGTCTTCGGGGGCGGGGGCGGGGACAGGAACAGACACGCCATCGCCGTTGTCTTCGAGGGCGGGGGCGGGGACAGGAACGGACACGGCGCCGTCTTCGGGGACCGGGAGGCGGGTGAGGAAGAAATCACCGCCGCGTACCGCCGCCGCGATGTCCGGGTCGGAGCGGCTGCGGAGAGGCACGAAGGTGGGGATGGTGGTGTCTTGGGTGGTGAGGAAATGACCTAGCAGCGGGGGTGGATGGAGCGCGCGGAAGCGGGGGACGAACGGACGGCGTCGAGGAAGGTGCGGCAGCTGAGGGCGGCGCGGACGAGGCTCGGGAGAGAGGGGAGGCAGAGGAAGATTTCGCGGAGGGTGTCTAGGTCGAGGGCGCTTATGGTTGTCGGCGAGAGTGGTGGGGGTTTCTTCGCCGGCGGCGGCTGCTGCGGTGAGGCCATGGCGCACCCGCACACAGGAGGAATGAGGGTTTCGTTTCAGCTAAAGGAGGCAGTGACTATTGTGTGGGCTCTGACGGCCCAAGAAGCCGACGAAAAAATCGGCCACCAGGCCGACATGCAAGAAAACGTGCCACTTTTTCCCTAAAAAAACGTGACATTATCTGACTGAAACCATTTTTTTTTCTTTTGCGGGTAGACTGAAACCAATGTTTATTATTTAAGAAAAAAGACCATCATGGCCAGCTTTATATTAAGAAGAAACGAGGAGTACATTGTTCACAAACACACTAAAAATACAGTCAAGGGCTCATTACAAAGTCTTATTACAATAAAATAAGAAAATTTAGCCAGCACATGTGCCGCTTTATTAGCTGATCGAAAACAATGTTTAAAGTTGACCTTCCAATCAACGAAGAAACGTCCATGCATTATGTGGAAATCGCCGAAGCCGCATTCCACCATCTTGACTGTCCGGAGGTGAATTCAACAACAATTTGAGAATCAGATACCGCTTCTACCCGGTTGAATCCAAGAGAATTTGCCAATATAAATCCATCGCACAATGCCATCGCCTCTATTGTGATCACATCAGCAGCATTATTAAGGGATGAGAAGGGAGTTTTTATTGAGACCGAAATCAATGTTGTCTAAACTGTCGCATTGGATGATACGGAGGTGATTATGAACATAAGCATAGTAGATGTAATTTCTATTATTTCTGATGTTCGTTGTACTATCATGATTGAAAATGAATAGATTGAAAGCTTTTTCCCATGAAAAAGTAGTCGTAGTCACTACCGTGTCTCTACAGCACTTAACGACGTACAAGAGCATCATCAACAAGTCTCATTTCCCATATAGAAAAACTGGTATAACATGAATTGGGCTAAAAAAACTGTTCCAAAATGTCTGTAAAAAAAATGGGACTCCCAATCTCGAGTGTGGTGATTTGTGTCATGAACAGTAAATTAAATATAATTGAAAATTAATTCAAAACATATATTCTTTTTCCATCTAAGATGCTCGAATGCGTGATGTGCCTGAAATTTTTTGTGGTGTTTGTACATTCGAGGAGGCCGTGACAAAAAGAATTAGTTGTGAAACTAACTTTGAGAAAACAGCACTATTTGAACCCATTTTTTTCAAAGAGCTCGTCCCGACCCGACTGAGGGAGTCCTGGATTAGGGGGTGTCCGGATGGCCGGACTAAGACCTTTGGCCGGACTCCTGGACTACGAAGATACAAGATTGAAGACTCCGGCCCGTGTCCAGATGGGACTTTCCTTGGCGTGGAAGGCAAGCTTGGCGATACGATATGAAGATCCCCTCCCATTGTAACCGACTCTGTGTAACCCTAGCCCTCTCCGGTGTCTATATAAACCGAAGAGTTTTAGTCCGTAGGACGAACAACAATCATACCATAGGCTAGCTTCTAGGGTTTAGCCACTCCGATCTCATGGTAGATCGACTCTTGTACTACCCATATCATCAATATTAATCAAGCAGGAGTAGGGTTTTACCTCCATCGAGAGGGCCCGAACCTGGGTAAAAACATCGTGTCCCTTGTCTCCTGTTACCATCCGCCTAGACGCACAGTTTGGGACCCCCTACCCGAGATCCGCCGGTTTTGACACCGACATTGGTGCTTTCATTGAGAGTTCCGCTGTGTCGTCACCATCAGGAAGGATGCCGCATCCCGTCTTTAAAGACGGCGTCGTTGCTAAAGGAGCTTTGGCTGTCGGCCAAACTCTCCGGCTAGGCAGGTTTTTGATGACCGCATGTCCGGCCGCCGCGCCGACGATGACCTCTCGGGTCATCGAAAGCAATCTTCACATCAGCTTGGAGCTTGCCGAGCAGTTAGATCCGATGGAGCTCTTCTCCCTGAACGAGCTCTTGGATCGCATCGCGGCCCTGGGAGTCGCTACTAATTACGACCAGATTGGGCTTAAACCCGATCAGAGAGAGATCGACTCTCCCCAGGTCACCCATCACGTTGAAGTGGTGGAAAACAATGCGGCGGGTCTCCACCCGCCCTAAGGACCAGATGTGTCCGGATTCCCGATCCCTCCATGCCGGACACCCGCGGAGGGGAGGATGTCGCGCAAACCCTGAACCTAAAGTCAGGCAGCAGGCCTGATTCATTGAATAATGTCCAAGAAAGCCGGCTTCCGAATTCGGAAAACGCTTGGCCCCTGAATCTTACATCGGGCAAGGTTTCGGATTTAATTCCACCCGCCCACCCAACAATGAGGGATTTATCCCTAATACGGCAAGAGCCCGGAGAAACAGTACACCACTACTGAGCCAGATTCCTCCTGGTTATGAACAGGATAAAGGACTGCAGCGAGAAAGAAGCAATCTCACTCTTCTGTAACAACTGCACGGACATCGGAATCCTCAACGCCATAAGTCGCCGCGAAATTACATGATTCGCCGACTTGACATCCATAGTACGAAAGTACAGTGCGACTGAAAGCGTTCGGAAAACCGAAGATAAATTCTGGGACAATCCGGCCCCGAATACAACACGAGTCCGAAACAAAAGGGTGCATTATCACCAGGCATCTGAGCCAAACATCAAAAAACAAAAACCCTCTACAGGGTACGGGACCGTACTGGAAGGATGGCTCAATGCACCCTGTAAAATTCATAATTCAGGGGAAGCCACACCAACGCACAGCCTTAGAGCATGTTGGATACTACGGCAGGTGGCCCGAAGCGACGAGGAGCTTTTAACTCCAGCACCCGAAGAATACCTCCCCAGTACGGTGTCGACAGTCTTCGAGACCTTCACATCAAACAATGCAAGGAAACGAACGCTCCGCAACCTTGCCGAAGTCTACCAAGTAGCAACAATAAACCCATGGAATGACACGGCTATCACCTTTAATGCCAGTGATGAACCTAAATTCCGGACAGCCCGAGCACCAGCCGCACTGGTCCTCAGTCCGATAGTGGACGACTTCCGACTTACAAAGGTACTCATGGACGGCGGAAGCAGACTCAACCTCATCTACGAGGAAACCCTGCGAAAAATGGAAATTGACTGGAGCCGCATTGAGCGAAGCAACACAACTTTTAGGGGAATAATTCCAAGCCGGGAAGCGTGCTGTTCAGGAAAAATCACACTGGACGTGGTGTTCGGCATGCCGGATAATTACAGATCCGAGGAGGTCACGTTTCAAGTGGCCCCGTTTAGTAGTGGATACCATGCTCTGCTAGGGCGAGAAGCATTTACAATTTTCCAAGCCATACCCCATTATGGGTACATGAAGCTCAAAATGCCCGGACCCAGCGGAATCATCACTCTCGCAAGTGATCCGGACATAGCGCTCCGCGCTGAAAACAAGACAGCCGCACTGGCCCTGGAGGCATTATCCGAGGCCCTAGCGGCCAAGGAATTAACTGCGTTGCGGTCTAAGGTGGACAGGGACGATGTGATACTAGACAAGAGATCAAAGTCCACCTCTTTTAAACCAGCGGACGAAATAGTCAAATTCTAAGTCCATCCAACGGACCCTACAAAAACGGCCTCCATCGGGGCACAGCTAAAACCCGATGTAGACGCCGCACTCAGAGACTTCCTGCGAGAAAATTGGGACATTTTCGCCTGGCACCCCTCAGATATGCCAGGAATCCCATGCAGACTGGCCGAGCACAACCTGAATATCCTAAAAGGGTTTAAACCCGTCAAGCAGACTCTACGGCGTTTTTCTGAACCCAAGAGACAAGCCATGGGAGAGGAGCTAGCAAAACTGCTGGAGGCCGGATTCATCAGAGACATAAAACATCCGGACTGGCTAGCAAACCTGGTGATGGTACCAAAGAAGGACAAAACTTGGCGCCTATGTGTCGATTTCAAAGACCTAAACAAGGCATGTCCAAAAGACCCTTTCCCACTCCCCCGAATTGATCAAATCATCGATGCCACCGCAGGACACGACTCATTGTGTTTCCTCGATGCATACTATGGCTACCATCAAATCAAGATGGCAGAGTCAGACCAAGCCGCAACGGCATTCATCACCCCATACGGCCCATTCTGCTTCAACACGATGCCCTTCGGGCTCAAAAACGCCGGCACAACATATCAGCGCATGATTCAGACATGTCTGGCCAACCAGATCGGCAAAACAGTTGAAGCATATGTAGATGACGTGGTCGTCAAAACAAAACACGTCGATACTCTAGTAGACGACTTGAGGCTCACGTTCGACAATCTCCGAACATATGACATTAAGCTCAACCCGGAAAAATGCGTTTTCGGCGTACCAACCGGAAAGCTCTTGGGCTTCATCGTATCCGGTAGAGGAATTGAAGCAAACCCAGCCAAGATCCGAGCTCTGTCACAATTGGATACCCCAAAGGACCTTAAACTTATACAAAACTGATAGGATGTGTGGCGGCTCTAAGCCGCTTTATCTCCCGCTTAGGAGAAAAGGCATTACCCTTTTATCGCCTCCTGCGGCGCACCGACCACTTCGAGTGGACGGATGCCGCCACGGCCGGACTCGAAGAAATAAAAGCCATACTGGCAACAAATCCGGTCCTGGCCGCGCCCAACACGGGCGAACCAATGCTATTATACATCGCGACAACCCATCAAGTTGTAAGCGCGGTGCTCGTCGTCGAATGAGAAGCGGACGGACACAAGTTCCCCCTCCAAAAACCAGTGTACTACGTGTCCACTGTACTAACTCCATGCAAGTCACGGTACCTGCATTATCAAAAGATAGCGTATGCAGTGTTCATGGCATCCCGGAAGCTGTGACACTACTTTCAAGAGTGCTCCATAACAGTGGCATCCGAAGTACCCCTTAATGATATTATAAACAACCACGACGCAACGGGCCGGATTGCCAAATGGGCCATCGAGCTCCTCCCATTCGACATAACCTACAAACCAAGGCGAGCTATTAAGTCGCAGGTTTTGGCCGACTTCATTGCCGAATGGACTGAAGCTGAACTCCCTAAAGAGTACGGCGCATACTCCAACTGGATCATGCACTTCGACCGCTTCAAAATATTGGCTGGCCTGGGGGCTGGCGTCGTTCGGACGTCCCCAACTGGAGACACAGTCCAATACGTACTTCAGATAATGCACACGGATTCCAACAGCGCAGCCGAATACGAGGCCCTTTTACATGGCCTCCGGATGGCAGTCTCCATGGGCATTCAGCGCCTAAAGGTCCGCAGGGATTCAAACCTCACAATATCCCAAATAAATGGAGACTTCGACGCCAAGGATCCGAAAATGGCAGCTTATCGCAACGCCATCTTAAAGATGTCAGCTCGGTTTGAGGGGCTTGAATTTCATCACATAGCCCGGGAAAATAACCAAGCAGCAGACCTGTTGGCACGCATTGGTGCCAAGCACGAGGCCGTCCCTCCCAACATCTTCCTAGAAAGGCTGTTCAAGCCATCCGTATCATGGGAAGGAGAATCCGGAAACAATAGCCCGGACACAACTACACCGCCCCTCACTGAACATTCTGACACAGTTGGGGGCTCCGCCAATGAAACAACGTCGTCAGCCCACGCAATAATGGCAGTCATTGCCCCTTAGACAGAACCATTCCTAGCCTACCTAACTAGGCAGGAACTTTCCGAGGACCAAAACGAGGCCCGCTGCATAGTGCGGCGATCTAAAGCCTACAAAGTCCACAAGGGAGAGCTTTACAAGAAAAGCACAACCGGAGTCCTTCAAAGGTGTATCTCCGAAGAGGAAGGGCAAGATCTTTTGGCTGAAATTCATGCCAGACTCGGCGGGCACCACGCTGCAGCCCGGGCCCTTGTAAGCAAGGCCTTCCGTACCGGATTTTATTGGCCAACGGCCCGGGAAGACGCTCAGGACTTAGTGCAATGATGTGTTGGTTGCCAGTTATTCGCCAACCAAAGCCACATGCCGCCTACCGCCCTACAAACTATACCCATTACCTGGCCTTTCGCGGTCTGGGGGCTTGACATGGTTGGACCCCTTAAAGGAGGAACCCACAAGCAAAAATATCTACTGGTCATGGTGGACAAATTCACCAAATGGATAGAAGCCAAGCCTGTAAAGACGGCCGAATCCGGACCAGTGATAGACTTCATATCCGGGGTCGTACACCGTTACGGTGTCCCCCACAGCATCATAACAGACAACGGCACAAACTTCACGGCCAATGAAGTCGAGCTTTGGTGCAAAAACATGGGCATCAAGCTCGACTATGCTTCAGTCTATCACCCTCAAACTAACGGCCAAGTCAAACGGGCCAACGGTCTCATTATGAGCGGCATCAAACCCAGACTAGTGCGATCCCTCAAGGAATCTAACATGCACTGGGTAGAGGAGCTTGACTCTGTACTCTGGGGGCTGCAGACCACGCCGAATCGCACTACCGGATTCACACCATTTTTTATGGTATACGACGCAGAGGCAGTACTTCCATGCGACATAATCCACGACTCACCTCGAGTGCGCATGTACGAAGAAAGAGAAGCCGGGCTCGATCGGCAGGACAGCTTGGATGCATTGGAAGAGGAGCGCGACGTGGCAAAAGCTCGTTCTGCATTCTATCAACAGCAGGCTCGAAGATACCAAAGCAGAGAAGTACGGGCCAAAACCTATAACATTGGCGAACTAGTTCTACGCCTGCCGGACAAGAAAAAGGATAAATTAAAGCCCAAATGGGAGGGCCCCTTCATAATCGACCAAGTACTGACCGGCAGAGCGTACCGTCTGCGAAACGCATCGGATAACCGACTCGAGCCGAACCCATGGAACGCAGCACGCCTACGAAGGTTCTACGCCTAGCTCCGGACTCCGTGTTCGTTTCCTTTCTCCGTCCCTTTGTTTTATTTTTTATTTGCAGTTCGGGATTTTGCTCCTTCTCCCTACCTTTTTTTTTCTCACAAGCCCTTAGGGGCTTGCCTGTGCATTATTCGCACATACCCGAGGCGCTACTTGTGCTCATAATACCTGGGGGCTTCTTTACCAAGAAGTTTATATAAAAAGGGCCTCATGCCCAAAACATGTGTGATGCTTCCGCATGAACCTTTTATACACCATTATATGCATCGATATGACTTAAGTTTTGGCCAAGCTGGGTTGCTTGGCTCCTGTGCTTACCCCTACGTTCCCGTTCGTTTGGCTAGGTGGTAAAGGGAGCACCTTTGCGATTGTTACTGCCGGGTCATCCGGATGTGTACCTTAGACTGGGTGAAGCTGAAAGCTAGCGTTCTTAAGGGAATATTCGGTTGGTGAACAAAAAGATGATCTTTCGCATTTATTCATTTGCCCCCAGATGCTTTTCTGCTCTTTCTGGCAGTTCGGACATGCACTTTAGGGCATGCCTCCCAGGGAAAGGAACCCCTAACGGAACTATTCTCCTTGGAAGATGTTTCTTACTAACCATGTAATATAACATAACTAGTTGGGCACTTGTCTGCTAAAGCACTTATGACCCCTACGCCTTGTCTCCATGCATGCCCCGGTTCTTACATAATCGAGAGGGTATTCGGACACACTCCGGACTTTAGGGTCCAGAGGTCGAAGCGAAAAGGTCCACAATGACAAACAATCTACAATCCGGCTAGAAGACATTTTTTATGTCATTTTTTACAGAGTCAATCCGACTCGGCATATTCTTCTTCAATACCATCCAACAGGCGGTCTAATTTACAGTCCTGTTGGGAATACTTTGCAGCCAGCTCCACCTGGCCATATGCTAAGCTGACCGGGATCTCCTTTCCGTCCGGACCTATGGGGCTGACCTCGGCCATGTGGTTTGGGTCAGCCTTCGTGTACCGAGTCTTCACCATGGCCCAGGCCTCCCTGGCACCTTGACGGCAAGCTGATATCTTCCACAACTGGAAGCGCTGCCGCACTCCCTCCAGCTTCTTGGTAAGCTCCTCAAGGCCTTCGGGCACGGAGAGGGATGGCCACATAGCCTGGATGACGCTTTGCATTGCCTGCCGAACTCGTTCGTGTAGTTGCAACAGCTCGGGAAGAAGGTCTCCCGATGAACCGGGCATTTCTTCCGCCGGACGACCCGTCAGCAGACCTACAGACATAGCTCTGTCAATCGACTTCCTCGCCGAATTCTTTTTTCGAAGATTCGTTCAAGCACTTACTAAAAATGCCGCATCGAAGTCGCCGATTCTCCTTCACGGCAGAAGACAGCTGAATACGAACATTTTTCAGTTCCTCGCCCAGCTGGGTATTGGCGTCTTGAAGCTTGTTCTTCTCTTGCCTCACCCTCATCAGCACGCTCTCGCCAGCCTTTAGTTGGCGTAGGAGTTGTTGCTTGTCCGGATTTACTCCGGCCTCATCTGCATTATTATCGTCAGGGTTGCACGCCTGCCGCATTTTAAAACGGAAGTACCTTTCGACGCATATATTACCTGCGGGGTCCCATTGACATTTTCTGAAGTGGCCAATGCGGCCTCGAGCTGGGCCTTGCACTCTTCGAGCTCCTGGGACAATTGCGTGTTCTTCTTTGTAAGACACTGCATAGTACATGATCCTTCAAACAGTTATCTTCACTGTTTCAAGTCTCGGGGGCTACTGACATATATAACCTTCAATTTTACTCACCTGTATGTCTTTCACATACTACTCCGTGGCTCTGGCTAAACCATTTTGAGCAGCACGGAGATACGCATCTCCTGTATTAAAGGCGTCCAACGCCTCTGGGGAAAAACACGCGTCACGAAGAACAGTCCGGCGACGCCTGTGGTTCAGGGCACTCTCCACCTCTGAATTGGTGGCAGATAGCCCGTCGGCGCCCTCTATCGGAGGAGCGCCTAAGGCGCGTCCCGTGTCCGCCTCCGCTTCTGGACCCGGGCTCGAACCTTGGCCGGCGGACATAGTCCGGCGGGCTCTCTTCTTTCTAAGAAAATCATGAGCATTAGTAAGACTCAAGGGCACAAACCCTAGGCGTTAAATCCGCACGCCATACCGTTGCGCCGGAATCTCGATCTGGTCCGCACTTCTTTTTTGGCCCGCCTGGCTTCAGTGGCCCTTGTTGGCTGCCCACCGTGGGCTCGGCCTTCCGCCTCAAGGATTTACCCTGTGAAACGCTGTTAGTACACAGCATGCAAGATAAAACATGAGAATACTGGGACTTCGGTCTTAGTTACCTTGGAGGCTGGCAGTAGTCCGGGATAGTCGGTCGTGATGGCCACTAAGGAGTTATCCTTGCTCAATTGATGAAATACTCCATCAATCAACTCCACGCATAAGTCCGGATCTTCTTGGGAGTCCGGATCGAGGGGCCGTTCCGGGTCCTCGGGTTGTGGAGCAGGGCTGTTTATTTCCTTCACAGCCTGGCGCAGCTCCTGCGTTTAAACATTACTAGTCTAAGTACTCAACTACAGGGATTTCAAAAACGGATAGGCAAGTGAAAGTGTCCGCTCACCCAACTAGGAGGATTGTACATAGAGAATCCGCCTTCCGGGTTGACACGGAGGAATTCTTCCTCTTCCCCCTTGTACAAAGTGGATAAGATTCTCGTTAAAGTGGCGGCCGAATCTGGTCCCTTGCGACCGCACCGGGTAGCGTCATCCTCTCCATTGAAATCCCACACGGGGTGGCCTCTGTATTGAAGCGGCTGCACCCCTCGCGTAATGCATATGGCCATAACCTTAATCATGGCCAATCCGGAATGAGCCAACAACCTTATCCGGCTCATCAGGTACAGGACATCCCTGTCAGCTTCCCTCTGAGGGTTCCGTGGGCGCCAACTCAGGCGCTTCTTCAACGGGGCATTACCGAACTCGGGGAGGCCGATCCGTACAGGGTCCAGCAGGGGGGACGTCATCTATATAAAACCACTCCGAGGGCCAGTCCTCGGACGTCCTCTTTGGGGTGCCGGATAGATATCCGGTCCCGGCGATGCGCCATAGTTCGGCTCCGCCCACCTGATAAATAGACCCCTCCTAAGAACGGGGCACAAGTCAAAACAACCTCTTCCACAGCGCGAAATGGGCCTCAACACCCAAGAACAACTCGCAGAGGGCCACGAAGCCCGCGACGTGCAAAATGGAGGCGGGCGTGAGGTTATGTAGCTGGAGGCCGTAGAACTCTAGCAACCCTCGGAGAAACGGATGAATTGGAAATCCTAGTCCTCTCATCAAATAAGGGACTAGGCATACCCGCTCTCCTTGAGAGGGATTGGGAATGCCCTCCGCCTGCTCTCCGCCGCTATAGGCAGCAACCCCGGCTCGAACTGGGACCATATATGCAGGGGGAGAAGCCCCTTGGACTGAAGCACTACTAACTGGCTATGCGGGACGGAACACCGCCCCCAATCTCCGGGCCGAGGGCTGGAGGTGCGAGAGGAGGAGCGGCACCGACTGGCCATGATGGAATGGATCTCTGTCGAAGGCGCTCTGATGAAGACTCGCGGAGGGAAGATGGTGCGAATTGGATCTAAATCCCCGTCTCTTTTATGGGCGGCTCATTAACGCAACCGGGGTGGTAAGTGAAAAGAAAACCCCCTGGCTTTTCGCATTCGTTTGACGCGTGGAAGATGGTCATTATGGGGCACAGAAGCCAAGGAGGACAAGACGCACTAGAAGCCGGACACTATTCGACGGATACAGACAATTTGCAGGAGAACCCGCCTTGCAATGCCGAAGACAACTTGCGCGCCGGACTCGTCGCCATTGAAGCCTGGTTCGGGGGCTACTGAGGGAGTCCTAGATTAGGGGGTGTCCGGATGGCCAGACTAAAACCTTTGGCCGAACTCCTGGACTACGAAGATACAAGATTGAAGACTCCGGCCCGTGTCCGGATGGGACTTTCCTTGGCGTGGAAGGCAAGCTTGGCGATATGATATGAAGATCTCCTCCCATTGTAACCGACTCTGTGTAACCCTAGCCCTCTCCGGTGTCTATATAAACCGGAGAGTTTTAGCCCGTAGGACGAACAACAATCATACCATAGGCTAGCTTCTAGGGTTTAGCCACTCCGATCTCATGGTAGATCTACTCTTGTACTACCCATATCATCAATATTAATCAAGCAGGAGTAGGGTTTTACCTCCATCGAGAGGGCCCGAACCTGGGTAAAAACATCGTGTCCCTTGTCTCCTGTTACCATCCGCCTAGACGCACAGTTCGGGACCCCCTACCCGAGATCCGCCGGTTTTGACACCGACACCGACCGTCTCTCCCAGCCGCGCTTCTCAAGCTTGCCGGACCTCCCTGACTGGCCACCGCTTCCTCTTCTTCACATCGCCTTCCCGTCCAGAATGTGTTCGAGGAATTTCCTCACCATTTTTTTGTGATGTCGGAAGAATTGTCGTTGAAATTGATGTGCATATTTTGCAAGATGAACTCTCTTGTTGAGTTAATTTTTGGACGACTCATCATCTATGAGGATGCAAACTTGATATGGTGATTTGTTATGTTTATTTTGAATGGTTTGGATCATTTCTTATGTTCTTAGATTTGGATTTCATACCAAATTTCATATATTGTGATTTTCTAATTAAGTTCAATTATGTGTCCATCCATGAGCGGCGGAGGGCAATGCAGAGCGTGAACTCCTCCTCGTCCGGTGTGGATGAGCTGAAGTCCTCCTTGACGAGCTCTACCCAACCGATGGAGTCGAATTCACAGTCGGATCTGTCGTCGGCCATGGTGTAGAGGAGGGTTGAGGAAGGGGAGGAGACGGGCAGTGGAGAAGTGTGATCAAGAGGAGTTAGGGTTTGACTATGGTTTGCTGTCCAGGCAGGGTATTTGTGGGCACAAGGTGGGGGCAGCGTGGACCAGCTTGAGTCGGTCTCGCGCGGCGAAGGCGGCCGGGCGTGTCCAGTTCGCCCCATATCCACCCCATATATGGGTTAGGTGGTGCCAGTAAGCCCGAACATTTAGGTTGGCCATGCGCGGTTCACTTGGATGGCAAATTGTTGTTCATGTAATGATCAGGCGTGTCGCACAAACATTTAGGGGGGGATGGGCCTCCGATTGTAGATGCTCTGAGGGCATGTCCAACGCCGTCCTCAAATCAGAGTCACTATCCGTCCGCGGATGTGTCTGGACATGTCGGTGGACACAGACACGAGAGCCGGCCATCCAGCGCAATGCCCTAAACATCTAAGCCGTATTTCAAAGGTGACTTGAATAAACATGACAAATTTCATGCAAACCGTACGATTATTATTTAAACCGGACCAAAATGAGAAAAAGTTTGACATATTTTATTAAACATTTTTTGCATAGCTAAAGTCATTAGTCTAAATCTTCGCCGACATGGAGACGTCTATATCCCACTTGCCCAAATATGTCTCCCACGTGCCGCTCTTCCTCGTCGGAGTCCGCCGTTTGGCCATGGATGTCGCATGTGAAGCTAAGGTCCATGATGGACGTGGACGGGCCAGTGACATGGTCATTGCCGTACTGCGTGAATTGGGTGGGTGACGCAACCGACACAGAGTTGCCGCCGCAGGTAGTAGCGTCCCTGTCCGCGATCGCCTACGCTGCCTCAGCGTCCCCTGTGCCTCGATCTCTGTGAACAGGGCGACACTCTTCGTTCACGTCGGATGTCGCGGGCTACCATGGACCGGTACAACCCCTGCTGCTCATCCAAGAAGGTCGGATTCTCCATGACCATATCCGTGATGAGATCATCATTTTCTTGCTCGCTGATGATTTGTTCCTCCATGAATTGGTGCTACTCGAGGAGCTGCAGATTGTGCCCATGCTCCTCCTGAAGCATCTCCAATGTGGCGCCTCTTTTCGAAAGGACGACTGGAGCGGTCGCACAAGAGAGGGAAGCATGCATGGGGGTGGCTTTTGAGTGGGACCCTTTGTCAGACGCGTACAGGGTAGAAGTCCGGACTCCCGCAAAGTCCCCTGCTTTGCATCCAGTTGTGGGAAACGAATGCACAGGCACGTTTGCGGACAAATATGGATCCGCGTTGAATGGTAAAGTGTGTCCGGACGTTTGCTGGCGGGCTATGTGAAGGTCCGCACACCGCACTGGAGACGACTTTACAAAACAAATACATATCGCCTAATCCAGTCTTGGTCACGTGACACATATTTGAGGTGGTTTTCAGCAGATGAAGCACACATCGTCCCTGACAGGCCGACGTCTAGTCGCGCCATCAGATGGGAACCTGCCTGAGCGGATTTGCCTTCGAGGGCTCTAGGCCTGGAGCACTGCTGCGTAAGTGCAAAAGCTGCGCTCAAAGCCAGATAGATGAGCTAAATTCCTTGTGAAACGAAAGCCAGATCTATCTCCGCTGGCTAGGGAACACATTATGCCGGCGAAACTTTGGCTGTGAGCCACGATTTTGTTGTCGGGAAATTGTAGGCGGCAAGGTGCAGAGTGGCTAAAGCGAAGGAAGCAACATTATTCTGCCACGGGATTCGGTGACGCGGCGCATGTGGGTGGTCTTCGCTTTGCTGGCCGCCGCCGATGCCGAGCCGTGGCCCATGCGATGCACGAAGGGTTGTCGAGGGCCCGATCAAACCCATCCATGGACGCCCGCGCGCCTTCACAGAAACCCTCGTTTGTCAAGTGGTTTCAGTTCATTCAACTTGCGGGTGGTGATCACGCGCGCATGACACCATAATCATTTGAGAAGGGCAGGGCACGTACGATCTCCTCTCATTCTCAGCTGCTACCATACCAAGCGGTGGTAAAAGCAGAGTGGCAGTGCTGCTCGTGCCGGCACGATCTGTTGGGGTGGTGGTTGGATCGGATCGGTCGAGGTCCGAGGAGGAGGCCACCACATGCCATGCGTCCGGCCAACCGTGCCAGTGTTTGCAAACGCAAGTAACATCGGGGAGCCAATAATGGCCACTTAGGCCCTCCACTCTATGTAGGCCAAAAATGGTGCCAAATTCACCTTTACTTCATTTGGCACCGGTGCTCTTCATTGCCCAAGCGCTGCCATAAAAAAAATTCTGGGAACAGGAGCATCTACTTGCTCCGATGTCAGAACCAACAAGGCAATAAACTAAGCCTGATGCTCAAGGGAAGAAGCGGCAGTGAGCCAGGAGCAAGACGCTGCTAGTGGGGCAACTGTTGCTGATATACACTTGTTTATATGTGTGGGTCTGACCTTAATCGATGCCCAATTTTTTCACAGTGTGCGGGCGGTGCTAAATATATTTCATCTGGTATCATCGTCTGCGTGGCATATTTTTCAGAGTTGTGGCATCGAACACATTGTGGAAGGCCTTATAGGGAAGAAGAAGATCTGAATCTGCATCTGTTTGGACTAGAGCCCAGTCCAATGGCCTTACGCAAGGGCAACCCCGAGCCCGAACAACCAAAACCCAACAGCTCTGCCTACCAGCCCATTTCCTTTGCTTTCGGCCTAGCCAGAGTAACACAGCCCAGCCCATCTCCTTCCGACCTTAGCCGCAGCGCCGCCCGCTACTACCGCTCGCCGGCTCGCCGCCAGGCTGGCCACCACCGCTCCCTACCCGCCCCGCCATTGCCGTCTGTCGCACCTCCTACTCCCAAGTTCCTGCCCCGTCTGTCCCTGTCTCGAGCGTCCGTCGTCCTCCGGCCACGACAACGGTGGAGGTGCGCCACCGACGCGACGACTCCAACCAGTGAACCCGAGCACGCACCTCACACCATTCTCCCCCGTTCTTGACCCCTTCCTTGCCACAAACA